>NC_057806.1:383908696-383988686 GCF_018294505.1 Triticum aestivum | reverse complement strand
GTTGGGGCTGGATGAACAGGACCCCGTGAGGGCTGGATGAACAGGACCACCCCGTGGAGGGCTGGATGAACAATAGGCGGTGGAGGGCAGGATGAACAATAGCCCGTGGAGGGGTGGTTGAATAGGAGCCCGTGGAGAGGGCTGGTTGAACAGTAGCCGGTGGAGTAGCGCGCAGTGGAGGCTGGATGAATAGGAGCCCGTGGATGAACAGTCGCAGGTGGAGGCTGGAGGAGGTCGACGGTGGATGAACAGTAGCTTGTGGAGGCTGGAGGGGGTCGACGGTGGAGATGAACAGTATCCTGTGGAGTCGCGTTTTGTGGTACGCCACACCCCTCCCGATGAACAGGACCCCCGTTTCGACCGTAGCGCTCCAACACAAGTCTGTTTCCTCTGTTTTGCGGTACGCCACACCCCTCCCGATGAACTTGACCCCCATTTCGACCGTAGGAGGTCCGTTTCCTCCGTTTTGTGGTACGCCAGACCCCTCCCGATCAACAGGACCCCGTTCCGAACGTAGGAGGTCCGTTTCCTCCATTGTGCGGTACGCCAGGCCTCGTTTCCATCGCCTGTTCCGTCCAAGCCCTCCCGATGAACACAACCACGCATTCCGTTCCGACCCAGCTGGTTCGCTCCCACGCGTTCCGTTGCCTCCCGATGAACACGACGCATTCCGTTGCCTCCCCATGAACACGACGCATTCTGTTGCCTCCCCATGAACACGATGCATTCCATTGCCTCCCCATGAACATGATGACGACGTTGTTTCTCCGTTCCGACCCAACCATGTACACGAACCCTGGCCGTACATATGCGCGAGTAGGAGTTCTAGACCCCACCCGTATGTACACATACGTGGCCGTATTTTTTTCTTGCACCCTGGCCGCCTCTACTACGACACGTGCGCGCCTCTACATCCACCAGTATATATGTACGTACACGTTCGCGATCAGAATGACAACGCTACGTACGCTTCGACCAGGTGGGTGCCGACTGTCATGCACTTCCTTGCGTGCGAAGATGTAGCTGGTGGGTCCCAGCAGTCAGGTGGGCGAAATACAGTGGCCCGTCCGGTGGGTCCCTGCTGTCAGGTGGAGGAATAATTATTTTGCACGTAATAAGGAGCCACTTCATTGCTGCGGCCGTGGACCCAGCTGTCAGCCTCTCCACGTACAGTCCATGTCCGATGGAAGCCGTTCCTTGACCATGTTGACCACGCCATGCCGAGAGCACCAGGGCAGTGGACGACGGCGAGGTCTAGGAAGGGGACAACATGGAGCCGGGGAAGATGCGGCAGTGGATGCCCACGCGTAGAGGAGTACGAGGGTTCACTAGTTCGCTACGGTGTGAGGCTGCCGTCGCCGCAGAATAACAGGGGGTGTGGGTGAGTAGAGGGGTGGCCTGGCCAGCGGTGGGAGTAGTAGGGGGCGGTGAGGCCTCCGCCGCATCGCAGCCGACCATGGGAGGCAGGAGCACGAGGCACGACCGACGCTGGTTTGGGCGGCTGGAGCAAGAAGACCAGAGGTTGAAGAAGCACTACGGCCGTTGGATGGACATCGTACGGTCACTGGAGCTAGAATCGTGCATATTGACTAAGTTGACAAAGCCCTCCGTCCCTGTCAACTTAGTAGGCCCACAAGTCAGCCTGCCACTATACTGGGTCCCATCTAACAGGGGGAGTATTCATTTTTTGTGCATAATAAGAAGGCACTTCCTTGCGTGCGAAGATATAGCTGGTGGGTCCGAGCTGTCATCGGTGCTAACGTTTTTTTCGCGAAATACAGAGGCCCTTTCGGTGGGTCCCTGATGTGAGGTGGAGGAATCATTATTTTGCATGTAATAAGGAGGCATTTCCTTGCGTGCGGTCGTGGACCCAGCTGTCGTCCTCTCCATGTAAAGTCCACTTCAGATGCATGTCAGTCGTTGACCACGTTGACCAGGCTACGCAGAGAGCACCAGGGTGGTGGACGACGGCGAGGCCTAGGAAGGGAACGACACGGAGGCAGGGAAGACTCAGCAGTTGTTTCCCACGCGGAGGGGAGTACGACTGTACGAGGGTTTACTGGTTCGTCTACCGTCGCCGGAGAATAACAGCAGGTGTGGGTGAGTAGAGGGATGGCTAGGCCAGCAATGGGAGTACGGTGGGGCGGTGAGGCCTGCGCGGCAGCAGAGCCGGCCGCAGGAAGGAGGGAGCAGGTGGTCCCGCCGGCGCTTGTTTGAGCGGCTGGAGCAGGAAGAGCAGAGATTGAAGAAGCACGACGGCTGTTGGATGGCCATCCAACAGTCACTGCTTGTGCGTCAACCTTTTTTAGGAACAAAAACAAAAAAAGAAATTTATATCCCATTTGCTATAATTTTTTTGGAATTTTCAACCCCTTTTGATATTACTTTTAACAGACATTGACCATACTCTTAAGCCAGGCCGGAATGCATCCCACCTCGTCTTGAAAGATTTGCAGCCCAGTAATTCGGAGAAAACAAATAGGCCTAGCTTGGATATTCTTCAAAAAGAAATAGTGGGCTACCTATTTTCCCAAAGAACTGGTGCATGAGCATTTAGCTTTATTTATTTACTTATTTATGTTTAGGGGACCATGAGCATTTACCTGGGCTGGATTCATGTGAGAGCCTCCCTTCCAGTTAATTATGGGCTTCTCTATTGGGCCTTCATCAGTGGGCTGCATGTTATCAACAAGTGGAAAATGTGTTCCGAGTTTCAAAAAAAATGTGTTCCGTACGATAAATAGTATGCGCTACGTACGGTACGGGGCACTAAAGGATCGAACCGTTCAATGACTTCCAAAACATTGTGTTTGTCATTCTAACAACACATTTATTCAACCAACAGACGAAATATACTACTGATTGTACATTGAAAACAGCAGCAGCAGCAACCAGGGCTGGGGGTGCAACAGAAGCAGTAAGCAGGCCAGAAGAGTGAAGACGCAACTCTCTCTTCCAAACCAAACATCAGCCATCATTACAAAAGGGCTACCAAAAAAGAACAAGTGTACGCATCAAACTAAATAAAGATCCTACTACACCAAGTGTACGCATCTAACTAACTGGCTCAGTTAGACGTTACTATTTATTTTTTTCGAAACGGAGGCAAAAGAATTGCCTCGTCGATTAATTAAGAAGAAGAGAATTGCCTGGTTAATCTATGGAAAACCAAGCTAAAACCGAAGACGTTACTATTTATTAAGCTGTAGTGGAGTCGCAGATGGAGAGGAGTGGGAAACTTCACTGGTTCGGGTGCGCGGCAGCACAGCCGTGGTGCCGCCCACGGGAGATAGGAGCAAGAACAGAGGTTGAAGAAGGAGCACGACTGTTGGATTAACATCCAACGGTCCAGTTGCTAGAATCATTTGTTGATTAAGTTGACAAAGCCATGCGTACACGTCTGCTTAGTAGGCCCACAAGTCAGTCACCAAATCTGACGGGTCCCAGCTGTCAACGGGATGAATAATTTTTTCGCAAAACAAGGAGGCACTTTCTTCCGTGCAAAGATACAGCCGGTGGGTCCCAGCTGTCAGGTGGAGGAAACATTTTTTTCAGCTTAATAAGGAGGAACTTTCCTTGCGTGCGACCATGGACCTCGTGGGTCCCAGCCGTCAGGCTCTCCACGTAAAGTCCTCTTCCGATGACTCTCGTTTGTTGACCACGCCGCACCGAACGCAGCGAGGCGGTGGACGAAGGCGAGGCCCCGGACGGGAATGACTCGGAGATGGGAAAACGCAGCTGTGGAGTCGCAGATTGAGAGGAGGAGAAGGGTTATAACTGGTTCTGTTGCGGTGTGGGGCTGTAGTCTGTGGAGAATAACAGGAGGTGTCGAGGGGTGGAGGGATAGCCTGGCCGGCGGTGGGGTAGCGCTTCGCAGTGATGCATGCTAAGTAGAGCCTCTAGCCGCCGGAGGCCGGACCAGGCGGTCCCGGCGACGCTGGAGGAAGAAGACGAGAGATTGAAGGTGCATGCCGGCCGTTGGATATAAATCCAATTGCTGTGGATGACACAATCATTTGTTGACCAAGTTGACAATGCCCTGCGTAGGCTTCGACCTATTGGCCCACATGTCAGCCTGCAAAAATGTGGCATATATTTAACCCATGTTTTCTAGAATGTACAGTCCATTTGCTGGGCTGGGTGAACAAATAATTTCGCGTCAATCAGGCCCATTTATATTTTCTAAGAAATCCCAACCCATTTGTACTTCCTTGAAATACACGTATTAGGTGGGCTCGTTATATATACTCCCTCCGTCCAGAAATACTTGTCATCAAAATGGATAAAAGGGATGTATCTAGATGTATTTTAGTTTTAGATACATCCCTTTTTGTCCATTTTGATGACAAGTATTTTCGGACGGAGGGAGTATAATGTTATGTTAGAAGGAGTAATTAATATCAAAGAATAAATCGGAGAGGCACATTATATATATATAATTAAGAAATTAGCGAGTTATTGCTCAAAATAAAAATGAGCGCGTTATTATTAAATTGGTCCTTAAAATCTTCGCAAGCTTTTGTACGCAATCACCAGGATTTTCTTTGCCTGTGAGTCAAAAGCAACCAGGATTTTCCTTGCCAACTTCCGTTAAACATTTACTTTTATAAGTTGGGATGTTTTTATAATGTATATATAAGTCTCTATAAAATATACGATAATAGTAATAATATAAATATATATATAATGTGGTTAGAAGGGAAAACATAAATTGGACACATCATTACTTTTATAAGAGACCTGTGTTTTATACCCCACAGTAGGCATACTAACAAGTTCACACACAAATACAACAGAAAATGTAAACATTCATATCAAACTCAGGTTCACAGGACACGTTCATATCCATAGCCAACATTCACAATCAACAACTCAAAAGATTCATATATACACAAGCTCAGCATATCTATGCATCCAAATGATTGATAGATCACACGACAATATTCATACATAATTTACAAAAAGATTCAGATATACACATGTTCAGTATGTTTATGCATCCAAATGATTGAGATCACAACCAATATGATCCATGGACGAACTTTAATTACCTAGGGTACAAACTGGTAAATGGTGTTCAATCAGAGGTACTTCTTGCTAAAATTAGTTCTTGTACGAGTAAACTTTCGAGTACATAAGAGGCAGCACAGACAATCTGAACTTTGCTTGTAGGTTTGTCCTCAAATAGTGGCCTCGTGTCGAGGGAGGTTTGAGCAACTTGGCCACTACTTCCATCCAACCAGTTTACTGGGTCATCTTGGTCCTGTATCTCGCCAAAATTGTACATTGAAGATGAGAAAGGAGGCGGTTGAGAAAATGAACCACCCAATATTTTATGCAGTTCAACTGAAATGGAGCATCCTTGGCGTGCAGACTGATTAAGTGCCAGATGAATATACGCGTCAACCAACTTGTCTGGAATCTTTAGACTCCATGCCATATAGTTCGCTACCATATGTGCCGATAACCAAAAGGCACAAGTTGGGACCAAAGACTGGACTGCGTTTTTCTGGGCTATGCACCAAGCAATATTTTTGGGGTCCACTCTCCTAACACTTGGAGTTTGGCAATTGGTTGACGCCGGTTGATACTCGAATGAATATAGACACTTCTTGTCAACATCGATGCTTGTCTGAGTGAACTTTGGAGTACATAGCAGCAGCATAAGTACCTGTCCATCTGATCATTTTGTGCAGTTCTACTGAAATCACCCGATGTAATGATTTGCATGCGAGTTCAGGCTCCAAATTATTCCTTTATGAAATCGGCAAACAATAGCACAATACCAAATTACCAATACATATGACATGCACAATAATCAGGATAAAGACTAGTACCAACCTGTGTGAGGTAGCATATCAATTACTATTTCCTTTAACAGGAAGCCGAGATAAGCCAAGCGACTGACAGCAAAGGAAGAAAGCATGTGGAGTTTAGCGACTGACAGGAAAGGACGGAAGCTGTCGAGGCAATGAAGCACCCAAAGTTTTTGTGCAGTTCCACTAAAATCGAGCATCCCTGTTGGCACATATATTGAGAGAGGGAGATTACTGTAATAGTGGGACTAGTTTATGAAACATACACTAACAAATAGAAGCACCCTCATTATCTTAATGGGTAAAGTTAGCAACATAGTAGTCTTGCTTAAAGAGAGGTATTAGTTTATTTAATCAGTGCCAATTCGCTCAACTCAACACTCAAAGCATTGCCATTTATCATAGGTTGCAAAACTTTAACGTGCAAAGATAAAGGAGTTTCTCATGACAGTAGCACGATACAAATAGAGATGACATCAAAATAATATGGATGAAGGCCTTAGGCCCGTACCAACCTGAGAAAAAAAAGCTTATTCATGTAGTCCCATAAGAGATGATAAAGCACTCACTGGAATCACACAATAGTATATATTTTTGGGCACTTCAAATGTATGGTTGAAATCACTCTTGTTTACCAGTGCTGAGATTATATCGAAAGATTATCAAGAACTTCCAGCAGAATTAAAGAACTGGCTGGGATACAGTTCATTGTATTGTCTTGTGTAGTTCCATTTAATGTATGTTTGGCACAACATGATCCCTGTTTGCACAAGTAGGAACAAGGTGAAACCTTCATTAGCTTAGTGAGAAAGGATAGGAAGACATTAGCATATTACTCAACCAGTAGCATCAAATTCATGATGGACAATATGCAAAACATTGCCTCATTGAACCAATGGCAATAAATTGACATGCAAAACAATAGCACTATTATGTCATGACACTAATAATATTGCCTCCTTGCTCCACCACATGATTCACCTCCATAGACAAACACACACATGTACATGATTCAGCATAGGGTCCTACTAAAGATTTGTTTAACTCCAACAAGAAAATTAGGCAGTAATAAATTAGTGGTACTTAAGTACTCCTAATTAATTAAGTTAGACAGCAGAAGTGGAAGGGCTCCCTAGAGGATCGTCTCACATGTAAGGTAGTCATTGCCGGAGCCCTTGAATGGCCTCGACTAAGGCCTCTGGCTTCAGCAAGATCGCCTTGGCACTGTTTATTCTTCTTCTTCTTCTTCCTCTTCATGCTCTGTTTCTCTTTCTCCTCACCAGTTGGTGAAACCAAGTATATGATTGGCCTTCTAATTCAGAATTGGTTTTGTCAGTGAGGGAGTACAAGTGTACTAGTAAAAACAGCATTATTTTCTCATGGCAGTCGGAAAATAGAGATGAACACATGCATTAAATATCATTCTTACCTAAAGGAAGGTTATGGCGCCAATATGGATGATGAGGATTGGAACACAAATCTCCCTTTGTGTAGTTCCACCAAAATGAACCAACTGTTCCATTCTGACATTCCAGTTAAACAACACAAAAATCACTTCTTTTAAGAAGAGTTTTGTGCAGTGGACCAAAAGGTCACAACAGCAACCAGGTGAATTGGATATCCCTGTTTGCACAAAAAGGCACAAAGGAAACAGTCAGAGTCTCAAACAATTACAGGCAAAAACATTTGGCTAAACTTGTCATGGCTTATAACAGTGGGTGCACCAGCAGTCCAGCACCTTGTACGTAAACAGGGGCATAAAGTGGTGATTCATAGTTTGTTGCCCCGAGAAACAAACATCCAAGAAACATATCTGGGTTGGTCCCATTTTTGTTCACTCTAGCCACCTACTCCTATGTGTGGATAGCAAATCTAGTCCTGGTCATACCACTGTGTACAACATTACCCCTATATTTCCCTTTTCAACCAAGAGACCGGTTGGATGACCAGTCGGTACTACTTTCACCCCCTTTCCTTCCTGTTTGTACCAAGTCCGATGTACGTACATACTAAATTCCCTCACCCCCACTTTATTTCTTATTTGAACCAAGTACTCCCTCCGTCCGGAATTACTTGTCATCAAAATGGATGTGTCTGGAACTAAAATACATCTAGATACATCCATTTCAATGACAAGTATTTTCGGACGGAGGGAGTACAAGATTCGACTCCATGAAGTAGCTTTACCTCTAACAATAGAAGAAAAAAAATGTGACATTGGACCATCCGATCGAGAGGGGCTGAGAGGTAGAAAATGATGCACATGCAGCAACGTAGCGAGCTGGGGAAGTAGAGCTAAGGCGGTTTCGAACGAAGATATACCTGAAGGTCGTCGGGATGTGGATAGGTGGGCGGCGGGAGGCCGGATCCGCCCACAGGCAACGACGAAGGGATCGGAGGACCTCCCGCGTCGGCGCTCGGCCAGAGATAACGGTGCGGCCGACAGTGGGTCTCCTCCCTCGCTGCCGACGACGGCCTAAACGCTGCCCCTCCTCCCCTTCACCGGCGGAGGGGGATACGTTCGGATCTGTAACCAGCGGTGAGGATAGAAAGCCAGTGTTTTTTGAAGGGAGAAAGACAGTGTTACTACCCCTATCTTGTTTAAATCTGGAGAGGATGAGAGTGTGTGAATAGAGCAACCCTAGCAAGCAAGTGCGGAGGCTTCGACCTATATATACATAGTGAGCAACCCTAGCAAGCAAGCAACCCCTATCTTCGTCAACTCGTACAAGACCGAGAAATTTGATTACTACAACGCCCTCTCCCTCGCGGACTGAGCTCCGGTGCCTTAACTGCACCTGCCTTTGGCTACATGACAGGAGGGCCAACCACCTATTGGGCCCACCTGTCATGGACGCAAAGGCAGGAGCAGTAAGTTGAAGCTTTCACTATCCCTCCGCACGAGGTGGATGGACATGCAACAGTGGATTCGATACTATAGAAGTAGGAGTAACATCATTATTGTTCGTCTTCTCAAAGAGGCGAAGAGCCAAGCGCAACCCGAACATGGCAGTTGCGAACGCTCGCGTGGTGCGGTTCCTTGGAGTACTAGCCAGGCTCTTGCATGAGACAAAATTGCTATTGTTTAACAATTAAACTCCATTATCCATTGGTTGATACTCATACCAATGTTTATTTGCTAATTAATAGCATTGCATGCAATGAACTAGCCATTGCAAGTCATTAAAAGCATGCACACCTATCATCTCGTATTGGTTGATATGTCAAGAAACAAGAAACAAGGTAAAAGTTAATGCACCACGCCTAAGTGTTTTGGGACTATTTGGTTTTCTTAAGATGACTTACACACCTAGACGGAGGGAGTAGTATAGCCCTGTAAACCGGAAAGGAGTATTTGCCTTTCTAGAGATTTCAACAAGTGACTAGACTACACCGTGTGCAGTACTCCCTCCCTTCCGGTTTATAGGGCTCAAATCTCAAATCTCATGAACCAAGGCATTTTGCGATTGGAGGAATGTATCTCGTACTTTAAAAAACTACCCTAATTAAACTCATGCATTAATTACGTAGTTCTCTCGTTTTCCTCTCTGCCTTGGTCGCGGTGCACAATATTGAGCACTCCTATATGACTAGCCACTCTATCTACATGCGGGACATTTCAAAGCATCCGGGCCCGCGTGCCATCCACCAAATCACAACGAGGTGCTACAGTTGAGACTCACCTGTAACCCCGGTGTGGCCGTCATGACCCGTCATATCACAAAACCCACACCTTTACCAGCAGTGGTAAGGTGGCCTCCAAGTTGGACTGGACGAAGCAACCATCATTTCACTGGAACGCTCGTTCAAGCCCTTTCTTCCCTTTCTTGAAGAAAACCTCACTCCAGGCTACTCACTTCTGCCATTTTTCTTCTGTATCGACGAAGGAAAGGTGGGCGAATCAGTTATGCTGCTATATTTTCATTCCAAGAATCTTCTTTTTGTGAAGCGCCGACCGATTCTCACATCCTATTCTTTTCCCGTTTTCATTGCGATTGTGGTTTCCTTTCGATTTCTTTTTGTTTGTCAGTTCATTGATGGATCCTGGAGCACTAGGCAAAGAGTTGCCGGCGGACAACCCATTGGAGACAGCGATCTCCAGGAAGCGAGCACCGACCAACGAGTTGACCATGTTGGCGGGCCAACCCATGGAGACGAAGAACTCAATGAAACAAGCATTGGCCAAAGAGTTGAGGATGTTGGCGAACGAACTCCTCAAAGGAAGTTGGAAGAACAGCAAGGGCCCCACCGTGCCTACCCCAGGAACTCTGATTACCACCTATGTGAGGCTCAAGACCGAGTTTGAGGAGATAGTCGCCATTGAGAAGCAGTATTCCCCTGGCAAGGTGATGTCCCCCATCGAGGACGAGGAGATGGCCCCCGGAGGGATGAGATCCCCCAGTGAGCTGCACAAGGTAAAACATAATGGCTTATTACCATAGTTGTGGTTTTTGATTATTTGCAATGTGCTTGCTAATATGTTAGGGTTGTGCAGGTGCCGGTGGACGTCCTTGATGATTCCGATGTCGTGGCCCGTCCTGTTGGCATCGCCCCGGAGATCGATTCCGACGCCGTTGTCCATCCTGTGGACATCGCCCCAGAGATCGATACCGATGTCGCGGTCAGTCCTGCGGACATCGCCCCAGAAATCGATTCCCATGCCGCTGTCCGTGCTGTGGTCATTGCCCGAGAGATCGATGAGAAGAAATAGTTGGTCGCGCTAATCCTTCAGGGTAGTTTGCATTGCCCCGTGTTTAATTACCAGAACGATCCGTGTTAGCAAACCATCTTAGGGCTAGTGCACTGTCTTGTGTGGGCGGATCTTGCTACTTTTCTTTGATAGTGAATCATGCGATGAATCATGCGAACCCTCTCCGAGTTATGGAAATAGATGTATCCTCACCAGCTTTTGATGTAATATATGGCATGATTAGATGTAAGTTTGAACTGTTTATCATATCAGCAGGGCTTGTTTGATGATTCTTGGTGTTAGTAGGCTAGCTACTGTGCGAGCTATAGTACTTGCAAAACACTCACCAAAGAGAAACGTTGGGGCTGATGAGCTCCTGGTACGCTTATACTTATCCCTCGTTGATCGACCAATAGCCCTAGCTCCTAAAATTGTAGGCTTAGCGATTGATGACCTAGGCGGGCTAGTTTGGCCTAGTGGGTTTCAGTGATATGACGTGCAACACAAAATCATAGCAGTGCAGAGACATACTCCCTCTGTTCCAAAATAGATGACCTAGGCGGGCTAGTTTGCCCTAGTGGGTTTCAGTGATATGACGTGGTACAGTGCCGTCCAGTCTTCACATGTGGTAGCAGTATTGAGGGTACAGTAAGTTTTCTTGAAGAAGCGGAATTCAACGAAGTCATGATGGTTCCTTCGTCTGAACAACTTACAGTGGGAAAGGTTGGGCCTGCGATACGACCGGGGTAGACTAGGATAATTTTGTGCATGGCAGGTGGACCAGGATGGTCGATGTCCCACATGTCGGTGAATGAAAGTATTCTTTCCGATATAGAGGACGAGCAACGAGTATTCATTGTTTATTTTTGATGAAAGCTATTGTCTCCACTGTTACGACGGAGGAGTGTGAAACACGGCAGCCCAGTGAACTTGGCATGTGCACCACTCCCTTCTTCCTCATGTAATGCCCAGGTTACAGTTTTTCTCACTTTCTCTCTATCTATTTCCTCTCAAATGTTTTTACCTTTCTTTTTTAAGACACAATTGTTTTTATGCCTTTTTTAGAATTATTTTTTATACCTAGGAGCACGTGTAGAGACGGGCTCTTGCAGAGCCCACTCCTTGACTTTGTCAATGCCTCTCTCTCCTCCACATAAGGAGTACTACTTGCTATGCATGCATGCGGCGGGCAACTGGCGTCTTGAGGGGCCAGGGCGGTGAGAGCGGGCTCCGGAAGCGGTCCGGACTCTAGCATAATTTTGGTTTTTACAGTATTTCTTTCTCCATTGACAGGTAGGCCTGCGTAGATAGATAAAGAACATGAGCTGATGAGGCGCATGCGGACTGTTTGACTGGTCAACCAGACAAATACGGAGCTATACGCTGAGCCAGTGACCGTATAATCACCATATCTCGTATACAATGATCAAAGTGAGCTATCAAGACAAGTTCGATGACCACCAATGCATTTTACTCGGTAATAAATGACCAAGATTGAAGGGGAATCCAAATTTGCTTCGTCTTCTATCCTTGAGCTCTTGACAAACCAATGCACTATACGGTTGTCCGGCCACTCCACCCCAGAGCTCTCACCAAGCGTCGTTCATGCAACCGCGCCGCACACTAACCGGTAAGGCAGCAATGGCATCCCGCCGCGCCGAGTTCCTCGCCGCCCACGACCACACACAAAAAATGGTAGGGCAGCGATGGCATCCCGCCGTGCCGAGTTCATTGTCGCTCGCGACCTCACAACTATGTGGGAGGAATTTAAAGATGCCAAGGCCGAATGGGCTGTAGAGGAAGAGGCAGCCAAAGCCACACAGAGGGAGCAGAAAAGTCAGAAAGCACTCAAGAAAAGAGAGGCCCGCCACCGCAAGAAAGAAAAGGACGCACGCACTATTGCGGAGAGGTCGGTGGAGATCCAAGCACGGTGGGGTGTCGCCGACAAAGCCGGGAAGGAGAACGACGGCGTCTGGCCAGCATGTGAGAAGTAGTAGTACTAGTAGTTAGTGTGTGTGTGTGTGTGTCTGAGTACGAGCATGTACTAGTACTACTAGTTACTACTGTAGTTTTTAGAGCAAATTACTAGTACATTAGCCTAGATTAAATGAAAAAAATTCCTATCCTAAGCATCAAATGGCATCTCTTTCTCTATAGGAATTGAGATGCATGTCATCTCACTTCCTATGATTTTCATATTCCTATCCTATGAACAAAAGGAGGCGTCTGTTGGAGTAACTACTGTAGCTAGCAGTACTGCTGGTACAATAGTTTTCTTCAAGAATCGGAATTCAATGAAGTCATGATGGTTCCTTCGTCCAAGCAACTTCAAAGTGGGAAGTGGGCCTGTGATTTGACGGCTCATTAGTCATTGTTACTGCGGCGCGACGACTTGGGTGACTCCCTTGGAGTTCTGCATGCATGGCAAGTGGACCAGGATGGTCGACGTCCCACATGTTGGCGAACGGAAGTATTCTTTCCGATATCGAGGAGCAAGGAAACCGCGTGGTATAGTATCACTACTGATTGGTTCGCAAAAAAATAGTATCACTGCCGATTTGTAATTATTTTTTATTTCTGATGAATGCTAGCATTTCAACTCTTATGACGAAGGGTGCCAAACACGGCATGTGCTGGATGTCCCACACGTCAGCGAAAGGAGTGGGACATGAACAGCGTGGTAGAGCCCGGCATAAAAAAACAGCGTGGTAGAGTGTCTCCACTTCTTCCACTTCTGGGTCAGAGACCACACGTAGTAGTACTTAGTGGTATGAACGATACAAAGTGCGACCTGGAGACAAAGACACGTCTAGTTGGAAGGTCTCGGGGCACATACACATAAACAAATATAAAAGTTAATATGTGCCTCCAACTAATATAGTAGTAGTAGAGTACTTAGGCACGTACTCCATAACATCACCATGCATTGCACGTACAACATTTAGTGGTACACTACAAAAAAATACACTTCCGTGATGATACGTGTTTGTCACTGTAGGTCGCGTTTTTTGTCATGCATGTACATCCATGACAAATTTATGACAGAATCAAGATAGTCATACCTGTGCTGTCGTAGAAGTGTTCCATGACATTACCAAAATTATCATCACGGAAGTGTCCACTTCCATGACGATAAATCGCGCGTCACAGAAGTGCTTTCGTCAAGGGTGACTGACATGTGGCATCCACCATAACGGAACGCCGTTAAGCTATCGGGTCGGGTTTTGGATCCGAGAACCCGTTAACAGCACCGACCAATGGGGATTTTCCACGTGTAAAATCATCATTGGCTAGAGGAAACACGTGTCGGCTCATCGTTGGGACAGATGTCATCCACTCATTGGACAGGAGGCGCCTATGATAGGTCGACATGTGGCACGACCCAACAGCGGCCCATTCCGGTGAAAAAGGCCGACACAGTAAAAATTAGCAGGCCGGCCCATATAAGGCCTACTTGTGTCAGGTCCATTTAAGCCCATGGCCCATACGAGATGTGCCAATTCGGCCCGTTAAAGATTTGACACCATTGCAGCCCATCGTCAGTTCGAGCCCGTTAACAGCCCGCTATATATTTGGGCTCAATATCGGCCCGATGAGATTTCGGCCTGTTAACGGCCCATTTAATGGATGGGCCAATTTTCCGGATGTACATCTTTCGGCCTTTTAGCGACCCATTTAAATGTTGGGCTAATTTCCGGCCCGGTGTGTCTTTCAGCCTATTGACGGCCCATAAATATGATGGGCCATTTGTAGTCGGACCTGAGTTTCGGCCTTTTAGCGGCCCATTTAAGTGTTGGGCCAATTTCTGGCCCGGTGTCACTTTCAGCCTATTGACGGCCCATAAATCAGTTGGGCCCATTGTATTCGGACATGAGTTTTGGCCTTTTAGCGACCCATTTGAGTGTTGGGCCAATTCCCGGCCCTGTGTGCCTTTCGGCCTGTTAACGGACCATAAATGAGTTGGGCCATTTGTAGTCGGACCTTAGTTTTGGCCTCTTAACGGCCCATGCCCTTCATGGTCCAATACCAGCCTGGTTTCTCTTTCAGCCTGCTAAAGGTCCACAACACAGTTGGGCCGTTTACAATACGACCTGACTTTTGGCCTCTTAGCGGCCCATGCTCTTCATGGTCCAATACAAGCCCGCTGTCTCTTTGGGCCTGCTAAAGGCCTACGGTATAGTTGGGCCATATGTAGCCTAAACTTAGTAACGGCCTGTGAAATAAATTGGGGCCACCTGTTGCCCACTTCGATGTCGGCCTATTAACGACTCGGGAGGTAAGAGGGCCGACCATTAACTTTTGGCCTAGTAACGGCCCATTAACTTAATGGGCCCACTAAAGTTCGTTCATGTCTTTAGGCCAAATTAGATAATTTGAGCCCATTACGATGAGCAAAGGTACGGCATACAGGGAATAATGTTGCACATCCATAATATATTACAGGAAATTACACCCACTGGGCAATCAAAGATTGATGCCAGTGCAAATAAATGAGCAGAACCTAACCATCTACAACGTCACAATCTGCAACCTCAGCACAGATGACGCCCATAAGCATGTGGGAAAGTTCTTGCTGCTTTGCCACACTGTCTCTGAAAACATTGACCGGTTGTTGTGTCGCACGACTCTGCACCTCTGATTCATCCACCATTTCCATCATTGCTTCAGCCATTAATTGGTTCATAAACATACATTTATTCCGTCGCATTCGAGACAGAGGATACTGAACAAATTCAGATGGCGATTTTGGCAGGCTTGTATTATTGATAGTGGAGAGTGTCTTGACCACTACATCATAACATAAATTAGGACGAGAACCAAACAGATTAATCATGAGTTATTGCCATATTACCTGGCTTAGATTTACTGGAAAGAAACAATGGGGTTGCCTTGCTGTTTTCAGAGTTTGTCTTCTTATCTTCAGCAGCTTGCACAAAATTAACACACTAGCATTGCTATCATTGGCCAAGTCAGATAATAGGAAAGCAACATTGACACAACAAACGTTTGGGAAACTAGCCTACACCAAATTAACACAATATGGCACATCTATCATCAGCCAGGTAAGGTAATACGAAAGCAAGATTGACACAATGAATGAATGGGCAACTAGAGAAGCACTACAATTCAGTAATGTGCGTGATATGAGATAGCACATTCATGCAGCTCAGTACGCAAAACTACCAGGCAGTTTTCCTTACAAAAATCAACATTGGCGCCTTTAACATTTTGCTACAACTAATTTTAGATCAGATAAAGGTTAGATTCAGGCCGATTAACAAAATACATGCTGATGTAAAAATATAGTGATATACAACAGGTACTTACATCAGCACTGGAGCACAGAGAATTCCCGCAAGATATTTTCCTTGAATACGATCCCAATGGAGGAAGTCTTGTATCGTTTAACCTTATTTTCTAAAAGAGAGATGGGTAAGAAACATGTAGAAAATATGATTAGAATGCTATAAAATTTCATGATGCGAGGATACGCACACGCTTCTTAGAATGGAGTTGACATTCTTTTGCTGGACTGGAGCGGACTAGTTCTTTGGCCACTGGAATCTGCTTATTATCAGTGGGAGTTGGGTTTCTCTGTGCTGGTGCAGTATCTATGAAAAATAGAGTTGGTTTATTATCTCCTGGCGTTTGGATCTTTTGCAAAGACCTGGTTTGTAACCCTTCAGATTCTAACATAGCCATCTTCCCCTTGCATGCCTTATATAGAAGAATGGCGATTCAGTTATAAAACATGCTACAACAGAGATGGAATAGGTACTGAAGAATAGAAAGGCATGACATATTGACATGTATTCACTCCATCCGGAAATAAATGGATGGGTCTAGGCGTATTTCAGTTCTAGATACATCCAGTTTTATCCATTTCTGCGACATTTAATCTGGACGGAGGGAGTATGATGTAAGAGCTAGGGATACGACAGGACAACACAGTAAAAAAACACTGAAAAACCCACTGCAGAACCAAAGTATTCAAACCCACTGATATGAGATAGTACACTCATGCAGCTCAGGATGCAAAACTACCAGACAGTTTTCCTTGCAAAAATCAACATTGTGGCATTTAATCATACATTTTGCTACAACTAAATTTAGATCAGATAAATGTTGGATTCACGCCGATTAACGAAATACACGCTGATGTAAAAATATAGTGATATACAACAGGTACTTACATCTACATTGGAGCACAGAGAATTCCTGCAAGAATCTTTCCTCATAAACGATACCATTGCAGAAAATCTTCTATCTGTTAAGCTTATTTTCTAAAAGAGAGATGCGTAAGAAACATGTAGAAAATATGATCAGCATGCTATAAAATTTCATGATGCAAGGATACACACACGCTTCTTAGAATTGAGTTGACATATTTTTGCTGGACTGGAGCGGACTAGTTCTTTGGCCACTGGAATCTGCTTATTATCAGTAGGAGTTGGGTTTCTCTGTGCTGGAGCAGTATCTATAAAAACTGGAGTTGGTTTATTATATCCTGGCGTTTGGATCTTTTGCAAAGGCCTTGTTTGTAACCCTTCAGATTCTAACATAGTCGTCTTCCCCTTGCATGCCTTGTATAGAAGAATGGTGCTTTAATTATAAAACATGCGGCAGCAGAGAGATGGAATAGGTACTGAAGAATAGAAAGGCATGACATATTGACATGTATTCCCTTCATCCGGAAAAAATGGATGGGTCTAGGCGTATTTCAGTTCTAGGTACATCCTTTTTTATCCATTTCGGCAACGTGTAATCCATACGGAGGGAGTATGGTGTAAGAGCTAGGGATACGACAGGACAACATAGCAAAAAAACACTAGTTGAATGTAAAACTGTATGCTAGCGGAATACGTACAGAAATAACTAAGGCAACATACACGTGTATGATTGGGAAAATAAGATGGCATTGCAACAGAGCACTAGAACAACACTTCAATGTAAAAAACATGGTATGGTAGACAGATGAAGTACATACTGATGAATAACAATGCATAAGATATTCAGAAGCATGATGTCCAAATTAAGCAGATGGCATTGCAATAGAGTAGAATGACATCACTTGAATTTGAAAACATGTTATCATGAATGGAATAGGTATTGAAAAACAGGAAGGCATGGCATATTTACATGCATGATCAGCATGCTAAGCACATGGCATTGCAACAGAGTAGATACACTCTAGGACATTATATGCATGTTGTACCCATATCACAGGCCAAGTTAGAGCAAGGACCTTGTGGGGTGAAGAGGATTCATCATCTTTCTGCAAGTCTTCTGAAGAACTGCCTTTACATGTTCCATCATATTGGGTATCATTGACATCAAGTTTATTGGCCTTTACATTGCTCCGTGAGGTTCTTGTGGATATATCAGTGTGTGCAATTATATCTGACATGCATGGAAGACAACTAGTAGTTAGATTTATGTAATGAGTGCCTATAGGAGACGACATAAATAGTAGGACTGGGGTTAACTAGCAGCAACAGGTCTCATAAACTCAAGGGAGAACACAGATGAAAGCTACCAAATATGTATCGTTTGTACTCGAGATTAACTAGATGGCACACAAAAGTATTAAAGAACAACATAGGAATTACTAGAAGTGGTAAAATACTATAATCACCAGCCTGTGGGATAGCATTGGCTGATGGATGATAACTATGGAACAATGTTACCTAAAGAACAAGTATCTTAGCTAAACTATGGAACATCGTTAACTCCTGAACAAGACCCGTAAGAGATCAACATGAATATACAGTGAAATGTGACGATCTATTTTCCATGCTTAGATGAATAACAAAGCCATAAATGTTGCACATAAGTAAGATGAGGGTACAACCTATCTGGCTGCCATCCATAGGAGTGAGCATCATGTGCTGACTTGTCGATGGCCCTGCAGTTGTTGTGGCTGTGCATGTCGGGCACGCACATTCGATGCAGGGAACTGTTGAGTGGGGACTATAGCTCCCTTCTGGTGTATGCTTCCCTTGTTGGAGCAGCTGCTGTGAGTTGGAAGACGGTGTGGCTGAAGATGTAGAAAACGCATAATGTTAAGAATGACACATCTCTCTGATATGAAGAAATACCCTAAGAGATCAACAACAAGGTATAAGAGTGGTCACACGTCTGTTGACTGAAGACTAAATTGGGGTCACACGATTTTATTTTATTTTGGTACTGTCTGATCTACGCCAGATGGCTGGCCGTCTTGTGCCTCCCGGCTGACACTGTTCGGAATCTTCCCCGAAGAACAACGACCAACGGCAGAGCATCCTGCCTCCGCCGTCCATGGCCCCGGCCAAAACCCTGCTCCCCGCCCCACCGCACTGCCGTGGTTGCACCGCCCCCGGGCCAATCCACAAAGACTCCCCATCATCCAGATCAGGCGGCGGCAGTACCTTCAACCCACGCAACTCTAAAAGATAGCCATCTAAGCGCTGCTTCCGCGGTGAACTTTGTGGCCCCGCACCCTTACGTTAGACACCAGCGAACCGGCAGCCTAGGAGCTCCGCCACCTCAAGGGGTGCTGCATCCCATTGCAAATCGATTGGCCCAGAATAAAAATTCAGACAACTGACGCCTAAATAAAGTGATTTGAGATGAGGGTGCGACCTATCTAGCAGCATGGTGAAGTAGGCAGGTCCAGTTGCCGAGTCGGTGAGGCCGGCGCGGTTGTGGTGGCGACCGACGGCAGAGAAAGAGCGTTGTCGCGACGGTCGACGGCTACGCCGAAGCAGCGCCAGGACTCTGGACGGATCCGAAGTTGGAGCCGCTCCGGCGCCGTGAAGAACGGCGGGGGTGAATCGGCTCTGGTACGATTCACGCGGCCGTCGTCGAGGCAGCACCAGCAGCACGGAGTAAGAGGCACAGGGCCTAGTGCATGACGGCAAATGGACAGCGTCTCCGGCATTAGGGAGGAGGGCGGCTGTGAAATTGGTGCGGTGGGGGGCGCCATGGAGGTGGGGCTGAGGTTTCGCGGCTCGGGAGAAGGGAGCTTCCCGGGGAGAAGGTGATTTGGCGCCCACGAGGTATGAATGGGGGCGGGCGGGGGAAATTGGGAGAGGAGTGGAACCATGTCTTACGGACGCATTTCTCTGAAATGTGAGGGGGAGTTACAGTTCTACCCTTGCCTATAGGCTTCTCGGCTTGGGTCTGTGTACCGAGGGTCGGGGATAGTAGAGTAACTTTGCTTCTCTGGGCGGGAGCGATTTCGGGCGAGGAGGGCGTGTTTTGAACTATAGTGGGCGCGAGCGATTTCGGGCGAGGAGAGCGTGTTTTGAAATAGTGGGCGCGAGCTATTCCGGGCGAGGAGAGCGTGTTTTGCCGACCATGGTTTATGAATTATTCGGCACATGTCATTTCGGCCGAGGAGAAGGCGCGCTTGGATGAAGTTATGAACCTACCGTCGATGTACAACGGGCCAATTTATGCGTGTCCCACATAGGACGGTAATTTCGCGTCTCCCATTTATTTGCTCGGGCGAATTCCACCGAGCAGAGAGGATGTTTAACGGTTCGTTCAAATTTTGGGAGAACAAGCATCCACGTCTACCTTACCAAGTCGATTTGGGTCAAATTTTGAAATATTAGCTTGCCACTTCCTTTTTAGATGGAGAGATGATGCTCGGGAGTAATGTGTTTTTACATGCTCGTTGCTAGCGATTTACTATATGACAAATAGTTGACCCACTCAAAAACGCGAATCAAACCCAAAATGAAATATCTCGATTCAATGAAATAGCTCGTTCAGTAGGTCAAAATAGTGAACTAAATCCAAAATAGAACACCTCAATCGAGTAGCATGTTGTATAGTATTATAGTACTCCATGAACATGTTGAAAGTCAAATTAATGAACTTGTTTGATATACGCATATATCCTTTCATGTGTGGATTGCAGACAACATGTTCTCCAATTTAAATATTTGAATGCAAGTTTATATCGAAACATGGTTTATATCAGTCTTTGATGCATAAAACGCGACCTCCCCCTCTCCCGGACTCTTGTTCTCTCTCTCTCTCTCTCTCTCTCTCTCTCTCTCTCTCTCTCGCCGACAATCTTCAATTCTGTCGCATGCATCCGACACAAAAACCTTGTTCATCCCTCTCCCTTTCTCTCCATCTCTCTGTGGGTGTGTGTGTGGGGGGGGGTCTTTCTAGTTCGCATGCATATATACACCATCTATAGGTCTCTCTCGCACACTATGTATGATACTCTAGCTAGTCCAAGCTAGATATCTTGGGTGCACTCATCGTACGCACACAGATTCCTTGGCTCTTTGCCTGTAACTCTCTCACGCACCACTATGTCGTCTCGGAGCTCTTCCCCCTCTCTCTCTCAAACTCTCCATCCACCTGGGTCACACATACACATGCATATCTCACTCGCACTCGATAGGCCCATCTAAAACTCTATCTCTCCCCCTTGTTCTCTCTCCATCTCACACGCGCACACACACAATCTCATGCCTAGCTAGCCAAGTATGATGGTCTCTCACTCAATTGTAGGGACATGCAGTCCCCCCTATATGTATATGACTAGCTAATCTTAGTCTCCATCACAAACATGTGCATGGTCTATCTCGATTTCTCTCGAGGCATCTTTCTATCGCGCACGCACTCCCTCGATCTCCCACCCATATAGTCCCCTCACGATCTCGACGGGATCTCTCTATCACAAACACTCCCTCTCTCCCTCCCCATGTGTCCATGCCATCCATGTGTCCCTCTCGACCTTTGTTCCTTGTTGGCCACACTCTATTGAACATGTGCTATAGGGGTGTCTCTCTCCGTTGCAAACAATCACACACTAGCTATCTTCGTGTATCT
Source organism: Triticum aestivum (assembly GCF_018294505.1). Taxonomy (NCBI): domain Eukaryota; kingdom Viridiplantae; phylum Streptophyta; class Magnoliopsida; order Poales; family Poaceae; genus Triticum; species Triticum aestivum. The sequence continues at coordinate 383,967,341 of NC_057806.1, read as the reverse complement.
CCTCGCCTCGCTTTTCCATCTCGGAGATGCATGCGTGATATGTTCGCATAAGAAACGAAAAAACACACTCTCTCTCTAATTTATCGTTTGTTGTCACTTTCTCTTTCACACACATACTCTTTTTGCACACTTACTCATTCTCCTTCACACGCACTTGATCTGTCTCGACCGAGGCACTCTCCTCGGTCCATAGCATATAGATTTATTGAAAAGTCAAACATCACAAAGTTTGACCATGTATGTGGAGAAAAAGAATTACATCTAGTACGGCAAACATATACCATTATATTCACCATGAGATGTAGTTTTGTATGATGTATCATTGGTATTGTAGATATAAATAACATTTGCGTAAACTTGATCAAAGTTTCCAAAGTTTGACTTCTAAAAAATTTACATGCACTGCATTATCGAGCGGATGGAATATCTCTTTCTCCCTCTCAACTATCTGATGCACTACTCAACCTTATCGGGGCTCCTCAATCTCTCTCAAACTTTATTGGTCAGTTTGGTTCGTGACCTGACCCTCATGCCTTGATGGCCGGTACTGCCTGGTGTGGACGTGAGATGTAAAATATTTCTGCCTGGCCAGGCTTGTGTGGTGCTGAAGCGTTTGGTTCATGCCTGGGCCAGGAAAAGCATCAACGTCCTATCAATCAATCCATGCATCAATTATTTAATGCTAATATCCATCCATGTTGCTGTTAGCCTCATGGCCACACGACCAGGCGTTCGAAATCGGTCGCCTGGGCCAGGCTACTTGCAGTGTCTGGAGTTCAGCCAGGCTAATTAAAGTGCAAGGGAACCCATGCCAGGCGTGCTTTCTTTTTCACAGGGTAGCAACCAAACAAGTGTCCATGAAATCCATCCACAACCCCAGGCCAGGCAAAAGATGCTCAGGATGCAAGCCAAACTGGCCTTATATCTCCCTGGTTCGCACATACACATGTCTCGCTCGTGCTATACATATAGACCCATCCAACACTCTCCGCCCTTGTTCTCTCTCCTTGTGACACGCACCCCCCTAAGTACCATAATCCCTCAATCCAGCATAGACGCAAGCACTCCCCCCTCCTAAGTATGATTATCTCTTACTAGCCAACAGGAACACACATATTGTCTCCTTCCATCCATACGTCTATCTCGATATCTCTCGGGGCATCTTCTATCGCGCACACACCTTGTCACTCGATCTCCCACCCATGTAGTCCCATCACGATCTCCAAGGGATCTCTCTATGACAAACATACACTCTCTCCTCCCCATGTCTGCATTTTCTCCGTACGTCTCTCTCGACCTCTCTCCCTTCTTTGTCAGACCCCTCTTGGCGACGTGCTAGGGGTCTTGCTCTCTCGGTTCCAAACAACCACACACTATCTCCTCACCTTGCCTCCGTTGTCGAAGATGCATGTGTGATATGTTTGCATAAGACACACACGCTTTTTCTCTACTTTTATCGTGTGTTGTCCATGTATCTTTCACACACACACACACACACACACACACACACACACACACACACACACTTTTTTCACTCTCTCTCTCCCCCTCTCTCTTGTTAGGGACTCTGTCACATCCATAAGCATATGGATGTTTTGAAAAGTCAAACCTTAGAAACGTTTGACCAGGTATATGTGGAGAAAAACATTTACATCTGGAACGATCATTAGATTCATCACAACATGTACTTACTTCATACTATCATTTATCTTTGGTATTGTAGATATAAGTAATTTCTTTATAAACTTGGTCAAAGTTTCAAAAGTTTGACTTAAAAAAATGTTGGAACTACATTATCGAACGGATGGAGTAGCTCTTTCTCTCTCTCTCTCTCTGCTATCTCTCATGGGCCTCCCCTCTCACTCGAACTCTCTATATCGACGGATTATACGCTCACTGTGTCAGCGTATAGCTCCGTATATTGTTAAGTTGACCGGTCAACCAATCCACATGCTGCCCTGTCAGCTCATGTTCTGTATCTTCGTGTGTTGGCCCATGTGGCAGTGGGTGAAAATAAGTAAACTAGAGGCCCATCTGACATGCGGTGAAGTAAACAAAGTTGAAACCACTCGGGGTAGCACCCCGCACGCTAGTAAATTGAGGGCGCATTGGGGACAAACTTCTTGCGCGCGAAGGACGCACTCGCGCACAATTCACCACTGCGCGGAGGCATGCACAGAAGGACGCACTTGCGCACACCCAACACACAACACACACCAGCACACGTGTACACTGGCGTCGCCCCCAGTTGAGATGGATGGCGAGGCAGCCAACAAGCGGAGGCAGCTCGAGCCAAAACCGCATCCGGCGAGCCTGGACTTCATCAGCAGCCTCCCCGACGACACCCTGCTTGTCATCATCGGCTTCCTCCCCACCAAATCTGCCGTGCGGACCGCCCTGCTCTCCCGGCGGTGGCGCCCCCTCTGGCGCTGCGTCCCCCTAGACCTCACCGTCGATAGCTGCCTCTGCGACGGGGATTGCAAACGCATGGCCGCAGTCTCCAAGATCCTTTCATCGCACCCTGGGCCAGCCAAACGCCTTGACATCCGCATGTTCAGTACCAACTGCAAGGCCCAACCCAAGTTGGACGAGTGGTTCTTATCCCCCGCCCTAGATCAGCTCGAGGAGCTCAGCTTTGAAGCTGGACGATGTCACTCTCTGCCGCCGTCCGCGCTCCGCCTCACGCCAACGCTGCGCCGCGCCAGCTTCAGCTCCTGCTATCTTCCCCAGATTAATGCCGCGCCCGCTCTTCTTCTCCCTCAACTCAAGCAGCTCGACCTCTTCGACATTGTCATCTCGAAGAAGGCTATGGAGCACCTGGTCCGTAGCTATACTACGCTCGAGTACCTTCGTCTTGAGCAGATCCACGGGTTCATTAGCCTCCACATCGCCTCGACGAATCTCCGATGGATTTATGTGTCTTGCTGGCCCCACAACAAGACATCAATTGGGAAGAGATCACTCCAGCTGTTCCACGTTATGGTCATTAAGAATGCGCCTTTCCTTGAGAGATTGCCTGTATCGGATCTAGAAGGTCCAACAAAAATCAGGGTCATTGACGCGCCGAAATTGACAGGTTGGTGTACTTGTCTGCCAAATTCTCTTGGTTTACTCTTCCAATTTTGTAGTATCAAAATTTGACCATAGATTTAACTGACAAAATGTTAATGCATGTCACTAAGAACTATATCGTTGGATTTGTATTTGAACATAATTTCAAATGGTGTAATTTTTAGTGACATGCATTGGCATTTTCTTAGGTAAAATCTATGGTCAAAATTTTATACTAAATACGAGGTAGTATTACATAAGTGGGCTATGTAGGACAAAACATGTGCCAAATTCACTTGTGATGCATTTGGCATCGATGCCCCTCCATTGCTCACCTGGTGTCCCAATCTGGATCACCTACTTTGCTCCAGTGCCAAATTAACTCACGCAATGAAAAAACACTGCGTGGGAGAGAGAGAGAGAGGACTGAGGCAATAAAAAAACACTTGTTTGGGAGAGTGAAAGGCTGGTGTAGTTGGTTTGATTGATTTGTTTATACATGTGGGTCTGTGTGCACAGCGGTGCCAACTCTCTCACATCACGAGAGCGGTGCCAAAATCTTTTGATTTGACATCAATGCGTGTTATGTGGCATACTTTTGCGAAATATGGCATTGGCCACATAGTGGAAGGCAAAAAATGCCCAAGCTCTTCACGTGCTCCTAGTTAAATGAGAGGAAACAGAGAGAGAGAGAGAGAGAGAGAGAGAGAGAGAGTGAGTGAGTGAAAAATTATCACTAGCCAGCCAACCCTATCGTATGAGCGAATGATATTGGTACCTCTTGATGACACGGCAATCTTATGTAGCCAGCTACTCTAATATGTTCTCTTCTTTTGCAGATAAAAAAGACCCGAAAGTGAAAAATGTGGTGCACTATAACAATCTCGTCGAATGCCTTGATCTCCATCTTACAGAAATTGATTTGATCGACTATCGAGGCAGCACATCTGAGATTAAATTGAGCAATGCTACATCCATGTAATGGTTTACGTAAAGTTACAAACTGATGTGATGTGGGACTATTTGATTGGATTCAAGGAGAGGATTAGGCCCACCCCACCTGAAAATCAGGGGGGCATATATGGATTAGATGGAAAGTATACGCAGCAGCTACGTAGCCCTTTGTAAGTCTAGGATTAGGCGATTAAATTGGCTAGGTTCTTTTTTCTGGAGGCAAGTGTGCTCAAGGTAATGAGGTTTGGCATTCTCTAGCGCAACAATGAATGGCGTGCTGATCACCGCAAGCGTCTAAGCCTAAATGACAAAGTCTCCGCAGAAGCTGAATTTGTTTTTGAAACATCAAGTGGCCAGAGACTCGAAAACTTATTTGCCCATTAGTGACTTGTTAGGGCGGTGGATTTTAGTTTGTACGATGATGCTGCATCCACCTAAAGTAACAAAAGTTCTTACGTAAACTTCCTAGTAATTCCCTCTTCGTAGGTGCAGCATTACTCCTAACATTTGTAATATCAGTTTGAAACTTGTAATATTGCCGTGTCCTATTCCTGCGTTTTCAAAATCCTGCGAATCAAACAGGTCCTGAGTTGGTGATGATGTTGTGCCTCCCATCTTTCACCAATAGCCGTTGGATCTAGATCTAACGCATATAAACCAAGCTTCTCCATTTTTGCAAATAGATGCCCGCACTTGTTCCCTATTTACGAACAACTCCTTGTCTCTCATGATCAGCCTCATCTCCTCCCCACCACATCTAGGAGTAGAAGGCCGTGGAAAAACCTGGCGCGATGGCTGCTGCCAGAGCTGTCTACCCCCAATCTTGGTGTTCCGTGCAATGCACGGGCATCTACGCACGGGAAATTATGTCAAACAGGGCTAGTTGTAAGCAGGCTAGCTCTACAGCCATGATGATAGTGACTGCAGACGGTGAGGCTGACTATGGTATGCCGAACACGGCGCCTATACTCAGGTGTCATCTCCGGCGCAGGGTCTTGTCACTTCACTATGAGGAGCAGCACGTAATAATTTGACCAACGGATAGTACAATGCTAGTACTCCTACTACTACTCCTACATTGGTAGTACTACTACTAGTACTAGTAGCACCACCGTCTGGATTTAGGAGTACTACCATGTCCATCTAGATTTTAGTATTTGACTAGCAATATCTAGTAATGCATGTCACCAAAAATGTACTACTCCCTCTATAAATAAATACATGGTGTTTTATTCCTACCGGCGAGAGAACTTAATGTTTTATTGCTACTCCTAACTAGAGTACTAATAGGATTACATGCAATGAACTAAACACTGCATGTCATGTTTGGTAGTCTCAAGTCATTGAAAGCATGCACGACCCACATCTCTCATTGGTTGATATGTCACAAAATAATAAACAAGGAGGGAGTTAATGCACCGTGCCTAAGTATTTTGGGATTATTTGGTTTTTGTAAGGTGACTTACACAACATTTTTGTTTACATGCATTAACATTTTATTAGTTAAATCAAAGGTCAAAACTTGGCACAAAATGCAAAGGGGACCAATAAACCAGTAAACATCAAACTTCTCTCGTTTGGCCCCAACTAGAGGTCCGTGAGATGACTATACTGAACTGGCACGGAGGGGGACACAACTTCATTGACTTACGGCAACTGCCTTTGGGTGAATGACACGTGGCCCCAGGGGGTGGCTGGCCCACCTATCATACAGCCAAAGGCAGGTGCAGTACAGGGCCGAGGAGTAGTACGAAATCCTACGCACCTACGCACGCTAACCAAGGGCTAAGTGATCACTCGAATCGCAAGATCAGTTGACTAGAAGCTATGCTAGACCCATGGAGGCGATGAGCGCGAGCATCAGCCGGCTGTGCCAGATGGTCCACAACGCCGGCCTGCAGCCCGGCACCGAGGAACGTCTCCAGGTAGTATTGCTTGAGGCCGCCAGGGCGAGGGGCCGCTTGGACGACAGCTTCGTCTCCTTGTTCGACGAGGTCCTCGTCGGTTTCCTCGACAAGTTCACTGTCGTCAAGAAGCTTGCGGACGAATTTGACGTAAGCCTCCACCCGACGCGCCCAGGCTCTGCGATGCCCATCACTCTCAACTGCCACTATGGTAACAACCTCTTCGACGCACTGGTGGCCCTGCGACTACCCGCCGTCGCGCTGGAGAATGTCCACCTCGAGGTCGCGCTCGCCGCGCAGCGCCTGGCGCAGCAAGACACCATCGACATAATCACCCACGTCTATGCGCAAATCGTCCACAAGGACTACTACATGCAAGAGGAGGACGATGGAACACTGGCCTTCTTGGAGCGCAGGGCAACCTTGGATGGCACTATCCAGAAGCACGTTGAGCTCGCCGCCAACGCCGCTGCTCCTCACACGTCGGTTGGTGACCCGGCGCACTAGGGCGTGAGGATGTCGTTGAACGTTGATGGATCCGTATGTATTTTTATCTTTCCGTCAAATCCATGTAGCAGTATATGATACTACAGTAATTATCTTACCTTTCGCATCAACTTCATAATTTTCGTACGTACTCCATGCATGAACGGCGCCAGATCCAAACTTCTCATTACTCTAGGCAAAATCGTTACTTTCTATCTATCGGTCGCACCATGGAGCAGAACCAAATTTACAAGTTACGAGTTCAAAAGGAAAAGCCTGCCGTGTTCGCGTCGCACCCCCATACGGTTGGTCCGGCACGCCGCTCAAGCGGGAATGCGTGTGGTGTTGCATTTTCACTTACAAGTGGGACCGCAGTTGAGCAAACCGACTATCGGCAAACCCCCACCCCGCCCACCGCGCGATGGCTGAGAAAACAGGAGGGAGACGAGATGGCTGTAGCACGGACTCCAAGAAAATTGGTGTCGTATGGGACTCGTGTGGGTGGCGTGTGCCGTACTGCTAGACGTGAATGCTAGTTATGGCCCATGCCACCCCACTATATCGAGCCTATATCGAGATAAGTAGAACAAATTTCCTGTAGTTCGTGCTCAACCCTCCTCTATCTCTCTTCTCAACCAGCCAGCGGATGCGCGGATCCCATTGTCTGTTTTCTCACATGCGGCCCCACATGTCAGTGAAAACGCAAGAGGACCCACTGAACCTGCACATCTTTCACCTCGACGTGCTGGTGATGAAAAACAAATCCAATAAAGATCTTCGGTGGCCGCTTTTGGAGTTACTCAAGAGTAGTAAGATTCTATTTATAGTTTAACCCAAGATGCACATCTCGTGGCTTCAACTACCACTCTATTTTCTTTCATGACACGACCTGGATGCTGGATGTCCCACGTGTCGGCAAAAGGAGGAAGAACCCGACCAAATCTTCTGTTCTACTCTCGGATTAGACTAGTTGTGCTAACTTAAATTTTTTATTTTTGTACTCCCTCCATTCCAAAATACTTGACTTCCATTTGTCCAAAAATGGATGTACCTATATACTAAGACATGTCTAGATACATATATATTTTGACAAATAGAAGGCATGTATTGTGCAACGGAGGGAGTAGAATGGATGCAAGTTTTTGTATTGGGAAGAAGAGTACATCCATATATTGACAGAGCACAATTTAGTAGATGTTCTATCACTTTTATCTAGCACAGACGCAAGATCGAGCCTCCGCAGATCAACAATGAATGCATCGAGAAGGCACTAATCTAACTTACAGGAGTAGTAAAATGTATTCTTGTGGTTCTTGTTTTCTTTGGTCTTGCTTTTCTAGTCAAAATTATCGTTGGAGTTCGTGCAAAACGGAGGTATGTTTGGGGTCGTGTGTTGGAGTTGGCCTTACAAGTGGGACCGCAGTTAAGGAAACCGACTATCGGCAAACCCCCACCTCGCCCGCCACACGATGGCTGAAGTTAGAGAAACGACAAGGTTGAAGAGATTGCTCTAGCACGGAGTCCAAGAAATAATATGGTGTCAGATGGATGTCGTGGTGTTGGCGTGTGCCGTACTCCTGGACGTGAATGCTTGTTCTGGCCCATGCCACCCTACTACTCCTACTACTTACTCCTTCTATATAGTACTAGTATCGAGGATTCGAGGTGCTGGTTACGTACAGCGAACACATTAACATATGGCTACAGTAAAAACACCCGCCCGACGCGCGAAGCATGTGAAGCTAGTACAAATAGTGTACTACTATTGTTGATTGGCCTCATCCGATAACCTGTTGCAATGCATGTACAATTATGTATTCGGAAAATATTTTTTTGCCTCGTCGCACCACTCACTTAGAGAAGCGACTCGAAAGCCATTCATAAATTTAGTAAGTTTATCACACGCATATCATTTTATTACATACAACAGGTCATCAACCCACATCGACAACGAGGATACATTATGAATACTAAAGTTTTCACCACACAACAAATAACAAGCAATGAAATGAACTTCAACTCAACCATTCCTTGGCGTTGTAAATGCTTGCTTTGAACCACAAGTGATTCTCTTGGACGGGCCATCGATTGTCGATCTGGAAACCAACGCAGGACTGATCATCCAGGCTGAGGCGGCCTACTATATCCCTACCAGGGTAGGGAACCACACAAATGTCCGAGGTATAGACACAGTTTCTTCTCATAAATGGAACTGTTAACGTTGTGTCAACAGCAATTGGATCGCCTTTCACCATCATCGGATAGTTTTGTCCAAGGAAGAGCGAGTTTTCTCCAAGACTATCAATTCTGTACCAGGGAGAAGGAGTTGGCGCTAGCACACTAGTATCCATCCCGAATACCATGCAACAGGTGTTGGAATAGGTCCGGAGAGTGCGACCATGGGAGACACCTGCTTCCTTAGCAGTAACATCATCAGTGGGCTGCATACACACAAGAAGAGGTGATCCATCGGAATTAGTTGCCAGGCGCCACAGAGTATATGGGCGCTGCTCGTGATCATCACCATCGTCATCTCCCCCTTGGTTATAAATTTTTTCAAGTATAGGTGGTGGGATGTTCACAGGACCTTGGAAACACAAGAAGAAGGTTAATTAGTAAAGGGAAACTTGCTAACCCGCATGCATGTGGATGAAACAATTATAGTTACGGTGGAAGACAAACGTACTGAAACTACTAGGATGCCATGCAAAAACAGTGCCACGAGTGGTGGCAGCAAACACAAGGCCCTCGTATTGAATTGCATCACAGTACTCATCCGTGTACAGAAACTGATTTTTGAGCAATATCCATCGAGTGAAACCATCAAGGATGGCAACAAGCTTGTCGAAGATAGCAACAACATCATAGTTGCTGTAATTCCAAGAGCGGTTGGGAACTTGACAAATCGCTATCTTCCATAGAATACAGTCACCACGATCGTATTTGAACGTGCATACATTACCGGTGTGCTCAACCTCTGGGCAGTGTGCTGAGATTTTTGGAAGTGGAACCCGGTGACGAGTGTACACATTCACAAGTTTCCACTCGCAGTTGGACCCAATGTAAACAACCCAATCTCCATTTGCGCCCGCCCAAGCCTTGCCCTCAAGCGATGGCTTCTTAACATCATACGTATCATTATCAAGCGGCATCAACTTGCACAGGGCGAGGCCTCTGTCGTGCCGGCGCCAGTCATCATCAGGGTCATGGCGAAGAAGATAGGGGAGATCAAACCGCTCCTTGACTCTTGGGTTCTTTGTAATGATGTTATTAGTTGAGTCGAGAATGGGCTTGAACGAACCTGCCATGCTAGCCGAGGTGATGACGTCGCACCGATCAATGAGTTCCTCCACCACGTCATCTTTCAGATCGGGGCAAGAATAACGGGGTCATTTCCGGCCTGTTCCCTCCATGGAGAAGATGATCGAACAATGGCAGAACAAAGGGTGAAGGGCTGAAGGAAAATGGAGGAGGGAAAGGAAGAGCGTGCGACAGCAGTTCCAAATCGAGAGGGAAAGGCGAAGAGTCGGTGGACGGTTGCGAGTTTGCCACAGTTCACGAAGAGGCGCCCCGGCCTACATGTCCGTTCGGAAATACTCCTACTACTCGCCGTCGTCTCACTGATATGTTGGAACGCGACCACATGTCAACGAAACATGGTGTGTAATTTCTTGTGCAAAATGCGATCTGGCCGCGTTGGCCCGAGGTGCCGCATTAGTTATCGACCTTTATTTTTTTAATGGCGTGCCGATCAGTTTTGAAGCACGACTAACTGGTACTGTACGCAGAGAAAATATAAACTACTCTACCACTACTCCACCTCTAGTACTAGTAGTATAAAAAAGATATATAGGCTGGAGCTTGAGCGCTTTCTTGCTAAGGGCTGCCCACTTGCTTCTCACACTGCCACCCTCTCTCCAGATTTAAAAAAGATGGGCCCTCTCTCCCTCCTCACCGGTGGTCACAGATCCGCTGGGGAAGAAAAGTACATGCAGCGTTGACACACTCGTCGTCGGTGAGCGAGGTCACGCACTAATGACAGGGCCATCCTCTCAGACCTAGCGCCCACGTGGGATGGCCTTCTTCCCCAAGCTCGCTGCCATAGTGTGTGCGGAGGACGATGACCACGAGCGAAGCCACTTCCCATCGACCCTCAGGTATGCTACCTCTTTTCTAACCATATCCTTGTTCTATTGCCCCATCGGCCACGTCGTTGCATGTGGATCTTTTTCCACTCCAGCATCTTCCCAATTTGCTATCCTCTGCTCTGCTGGCCACGCAGACGAAAACCATAATTTGCACTATTAAAGGAAACCCTACTTCATGCAGACTAATCCATGTCTTGGTTGAATAAGGAAAGGAAGGGAGACTGTACTGTCCAAGAGATTAGGCATCGAACCCGCATCTAGGTTGAAAAGGGGAAAATCAGTAGCTAAGGAACGAGTCTCGTGCCTATTGGTTGAAGAAGGGTAGAAAGGCATGACAACGCAATAGAGAATGACCAGGTCGATCGGTTTGTTGTCCTCGCATAGGAAAAAGGTGGCTAAAGAGAGCAAAAATGGGACGTAATCCACATATGCTACCTGGATATTTGTTGCTCTGGGCAACCATACGTCCCTCACCACTCTGCGTCCGTGGAGGTACATCGTACTGGTGCGCCCACTGTCCGAATGGGCCTCCCATGCTCTTATTGCCACTTTTTTTGCTGTTAGTATAACGCCAGCAGTCAAGTCAAGCAATGCTGCTGCTAAAGTGATGCCACATTTAACTAATGCCGCTCTCAGTCTAATGCCACCGATAAATTTAAGCAATGCCATTTAATGTCACTGGATTATTTCAGGGTTAGCTGTTGATTGTGGATGTATTAAAGATTTTTCAGCTAAGGCATTCTAATGCTGTTGCACAGCCAGTATACCAACGATGAAACTTGTTAGTACCTTCAGATTTTTGCACTGTTAATGCTTATAGATTACATACCTCACTTTCATGAGATAAGTTAATTTTTTTGTACAGTGTCACCAAAATGCCAAGGCACTGATGTCATTTTATTTTGGTTAAACTGCACAGACAACTATGAAGACAAGAGGAAAGGTCAAGAGTGGGCACCTCCTCCTCCGTCTGTTCTCTTTATTAGTTCGATCAAGTTTTTATGTTTGATCGATTATCAAGATTGGGATAGGAATTTTTAAGGTCCCCCCAAGTTCAAAATGATATTTACCTTGGAGGTACATGGTTTGCAATTTTTTTATACTATCATTAGTTAATAATGCTAGTTACCTTTAGACTTTTGTATTTGGTTTAATTCTCATGCAGAGCTAGTATACCAATGCTGAAACTTGTTACCTTTACATTTTGTATTGTTAATTCTTATAGAAACCTTCCAGTGCTAGAGTTTATTGAAATCTGTTCAGTAAAACCATTGTACTGTACCCTGTAATAAACTAACTACTCTATTGTTGCACTAGCCACTGGATTAGTGTATATTTGTAGTATTCGAATGGTGTTGCATTAGCGTATGGACATAAATAAAGTGTGGCAAGCTTTCCCAGATACGTGCTCAAGAAAATTACTACCTGTTTTTCTAAATACTAGGCGTTTGGGTACTTTAAATTGAAGCGCGAAAATGTCTTATATTAAGGAACAAAGGGTGTAGAGTTCACTCAAATTATCCCGGTAAAGCTAGTCACACCTTTGTTAAAGTTAATGTTCATTATGTGATCGGAGGAGGTCTGTATGTTTGTCTCTAATGCCTATCGACTACATACCTGACATCATGATGTAATGTTAAGTCATTTCCTTTTGTACAATGTCACTGAATTGTCTAGGCGGTGATGGCATTTTATTTTAGCAGAACTGCACAAAATTTGCTTAAAAGAAGAGGAAAGGTCAGGAATGGCTCAGTTTTTCAGAAAAAACTATGTATGCCTTCCTGACATCAGCCGCTGTTGCTTTATTTATTCCTTCAAACAGGTGGTTAGAAACAGTCTTGCTACCTTTTCCCATTATGAAATTGGAATTCTTATATTTGTGAGTCTATGCTTCAACTAGTACCACTTTTAGAGTAATCACACTTTCAATATCTATGCAAATAGGGATGCTCGATTTTAGTGGAACTGCACAAAAAGTCCAACTGGTTCAACATTAGGAGCATGTTTTTTTCCAAACCTTTATATCCAATTGGTGGCACTATGAGCTGTTCATTACAAAGGTACATGGTTTGCTACTATCTTTCTACTCTTTTTGTACTGTCATTAGATAGTAATACTAGTGCTTTGCATGCGAATTTATTGGCAGGGTGGACCTACATTGGAGGTGCAGGACATGATTCAATGATTGGATGCTCAATTTCGGTTGTATTGATTTCACCTCTTCCATCACTGCGAACATGGATATCCTTGGTCTGATGAAGAATAGGCGCTATATTTCTGCTCTGAACCAGCAAATCAATTCAGTATGAAATTGTCCAGGGTAAAACATAACTGTATCAGATTGTCCAGTGCAGAACATGACAGATGCTAAGCGGAAGAGACATGTTTAAACCGAAAATACAAGGTGTGGTATATGGTTACTAGCTGCTTGATATTTGTGCAGATAGAGATGTCTGCCCGTTGCTATTTGGCAAACAAACAAAGTGTCCGCAATTTTGGTTGTACTGCACAAGAGAATAGTATAGTCACTGCATGCAGTGCCATTTGAAAATAAACACAGAAAGATTGGATAGTCACTTCCTGGACTGCAGAAAAGTAGTACTATACTATTTATTAGCCAACACTAGGTGCTTCATTGCTTTGGTCTGATTATACAATGGGCATCATTTTGCCTAAGTTAAAGTTTGTATTCCGAAAATAGTCTCGCAGTGTGATCGAGAGAAGACCAAATCATATTGCGGTGGATGTTCCTGCATCATGTGTGGTTCATTCTCATGGTTCCAGCTGTTGGTGAAACCACTTACGTTTGCAAGAGGAATTGTAGACTTCACAAACAAATTTGTCTTTCAGTCTGTACTGAATGTTGGCCAAGAGAAGCATCCATGTTAGTAGGAAGAACATATGTTTTTTCTATATCTCTGCTTTTGGAGCTACATATTTGTATATGATCTATGAATCATTGAGATGCATTAACATGTTGATCTTATGTATGGGAATCGTACTAGTTAGTTTTAGTTGCGACGCGAGATCCGAAGTGGCTGATCTTTGCTTTTGGAGCTACATATTTGTATATGATCTGTGAATAATTGAGATGCATTAACAGTTACTTATTTCTGTTCGCTCAGTGTTTACAAGTTACTGATCGATCACTAGCTAGCCTACAAATGCGCTCCTAGCAGTTTTATTTGCGATGCAAGATGCGAAGTGGCAGTTTTTTTTGAATAAAATGCCTACCTCTGAAGAAACTGACAGGCTACACTATCGATCCTACACGGATAAAAATGCCTACTTCTGAAGAAACTGACAAGCTACACTATCGATCCTACACGGATAAATAACGGATCACGCACGTACTACCTCCTTTTCGGTTTGCAGGGCTCAATTTAAGAAACGACCTACTCGATCCTACACTAATAAATAGCGGATCACGCATGTACTAGTACCTCCTTTCCGGTTAGCACGGCTTAATTCAAACCTCTCACCAACCAAGGTACTCCCTCCGTCCGGGATTTATTAGTCCCATCAGCAAAGCAGCAAGACCAAGGCATGGTGTTGGGGATATAATTATTTACGTAAGCCGCCTAGGAGGGGCCGGGTTACGCAAAGAGAAGCCCATCTGAAGCCCAAGACCAAGATGTGAAGATGGCGGTTCAGTAAAGGGTCTCATGGCCCACAGACGATTTAGGGCCCATGGTGATAAACCGCCATGAGGGTGGGACTTGTATTGTAAGGTAGAAATAACTAGTCACCGAGCCGGACACTGTTTATGAGCCGGACGGGACTCTGTAAGCCGTAGGGCGTCGACCCGTGTATATAAGGGGACAACCCGTTGGCGGCTTAGGGAAGAAGAAACAAGAGAGCGAGAACCGGGCATAGCGTATCTCGCTCCCTGGTCATCGAAACCTCAAGCAATTCCAACCCAACTAGACGTAGGCCTTCCTTCACCGTAAGGGGCTGAACTAGTATAAACCTCGCGTGTCCTTTGTCCCGATTAACCCCTTTAAGCTTCCTAGTTGCGATGGCTCCACGATCAAGTCCTTGCAAGAGGACATCTGCCGTGACAATTCCACGACACATGGCAATAATTAACGGCATGCAGAAATTTAAGCCTAATTAATTCCAGCGATTTAAGTGGCTGCATGCGTGCCCTCGGCTGTGACTCGTTGCATGCTGCTTCGCGTACTGCCTGTGAGTGATTCTGAGTGCCTGCATCCAGCCGACCGTAATTAAGGAAGCTAACTGATGCGAAAAAAGATACGCTTTAAATCCGTGGAATCATTATTGACAAGGAGGGAGATGATTCGAGTGCACTCGTTTGACCGCCATGCCGGCGTGCGACCCAGACGGGACGGGATGGCATAGTCATAATCTCAGTTTCTCTAGTTTTCCATGGCAAGCTGGCGCTCTAAGCCATTATGCATTGAATTCCGATGACCGTTGCACTACCTTCCGCCTATAAGTACTGTTTCCCGGCCTTCTCAGGTGCCACCGTGACCCAACTCGCCATATCCTCATAAGCCCCCACCGGCCCGACGTCGCTCGCCACGTCCGCCATGCCCCCGCCCGTCCGCGGTAGGCAACGCCGGAGGCGGTCACCGCCGGAACTAGTGTTCGGGTTTTCACCGGAAGGCAGACGGAGGGAGGAGGCATTCTATCTGTCTTTAGATGGCAATGCAAAGATCGAGGAGTTGTTGGAGCGTGACCGCCTGGCGGAGGAGCAGCGTATCGCCGATTTGCGCCGCGAGCAGGACATGGAGCAGCAGCGCACCAATGCTTTGAGTCGCGAGCAGAGCGCCCGCAACTGGGCCGACTACGCGGAGGCCGGCGCCCGGGAAATAGCCCTAGAGGCTATCGGGCACGTACGCGTTCGCGACGCCGATTTTTACTACCAGCTCATCAAGTGGGTTTCCCGCTTGGAAGCCGAATCTTCGGTGGACCACGCCGGCATGGAAAGGGCCAACGCACGCGAGCAACGTGCCCTATCGCACCTCTGGCAAGTCCGAGGCGAGGCGGAGGACGCCGGTGCCGGCGTTTAGCATGGACAGCAGATGGCGGCCGGCATCGTCTAGTTAGCTAAGAGTAAGTTAGTACTTGTACGCTACTAGAGTGTTAGTCGGAGTAGATAGTTAACTTGGCTATGATGGTTGTCAACGTGGAAGTTCAGTACTCTATATGTGGATCAGACCTGTTACTTTGCTCTGAATGCTGAACTTTGCGTTTGAACTTATGGAATGGGTTGTTATTTTTTTAAATGGGTCGTATTTGTCCTCCACGGTTTAGAGGACGACTTGTGGTCCTAGCAAGTTGACGCGTACACAATCAGGAGATGATTGTACGTGGAGAGGATGACAGCAGGGACCCGCCAAGGTCATGGCAGTACGCAAGCAAGTGCCTAATTATTTCAAGCCAATAAAAAAATGGCTCCTCCTAGTGGATTTCTGACATCTGGGTCCCATGCCATTGTCAACGTAGTCAATAAACGAGAGAATTGCACAACGAGCGGCTGACACCAGGGACCCAACAGCTCGCCCAATTATTTTTGTTTTGGGTTAATTTGATAAATGCCACTCCAAATCTAGTGTATCCAAGAAATGCCATTGCAATTTTCAAACTTTGAAAAATGCCATTTCATGCCATTTATAGTGGCATTTTTCGAAGTCTGGAGTGGTGTTTTTCAAAGTTTGCAAACTGCAGTGGCGTTTTTCAAAGTTTGCAAAAAATGCAGTGGCATTTTTCAAAGGAGCTATGGAAGAGTTCTGTCAATGAGAGCATATTCGGCTTGATGTTTCAGCTGTAGCTCACCCTCAATCAAATGGTTAAGCAGAACGAGCCAATCAAGAAATCTTGAAGGGTATCAAGCCCCGGCTCTTGGTCCCCTTACAACGGACGCCGGGTTGTTGGGTGGAGGAGTTACCTTCTGTACCCTGGAGCATCAATACTACACCTAATAGATCTACGGGTTACACGCCTTTCTTTATGGTGTATGGAGCAGAGGCGGTCCTGCCAAGTGACATCCGTCACGATTCACCCCGTGTGGCGGCTTATGTTGAGGAAGACAATGAAAAAGCTCGGCAAGATGCACTTGACCTGTTGGATGAAGAGCGAGACTTGGCAATAGCCCATTCGGCGATTTACCAGCAAGACCTGCGCCGCTACCACAGCCGCCGGGTTAAGTCCAGAACCTTTCAGGAAGGCGACTTAGTGCTCCGGTTTATCCAGGATCAATCTAACATGCACAAGCTATCCCCTCCTTGGGAAGGACCCTTTGTGGTCAGCAAGAATCTGAACAATGGATCATACTACCTTATCGACGTTCGGGAACACAAAGACTCATGTAAGTCGGAGGAGGAGACCCGTCGGCCGTGGAATATCGCTCATCTTCGGCCTTATTATACTTGAGCCGTCGGCTCTAATGTGTATATACTTATACTATGTATATTATATAAAGCAATAAAGCAGGACCTCTGTCCTTTTTCCACTCCCAAAAAGGTTTATGTGTTTTCCTTGTCAGGTGGTGGAGATGACCAAGGAGAAGCGGATCATATCTGAATCCGGCTTTCCTTTGGTCCGGCTTATGATCATATCTGAATCTAGCCGTGATCACTTGGGGGCTTCCAGTTCAAACATAGGTCGTATTCGAACCAAAGAGAACATAGCTGTCGATACCCACTTGATCGGCATACTGCCAAACCCACTTGGGGGCTTCTTGATCATATCTGAATCATAGCTTAACTCCCTTTGGGTCTGACATGGATTGTATTCGAATCCGCGTCATTAAACAACTCTTATGGTCACTTGGGGGCTTCCTATTCAAACATAGGTCGTATTCGAACCAAAGAGAACATAGCTGTCGATACCCACTTGATCGGCATCGCCACAGCCACTGGGGGCTAACAGATCGTATCCGAATCTTAGCTCAACCCCTTTGGAACGGGTCACTGATCGTATTCGAATCAAAAACCCTTGAATTTTGTTCATCATATTTTACAAGTGCCAACATTAGATATCTTGTGACCCTCTTGAAGGTACAATGGAATACATTACAATCTTCCAGAATTAATATTAGTTACATTAGGTTGTTAAGAACCAGGTGAACTTGTATGTGCCAATTTTCAGGAGTTAAGTTTACCCTCAGGGGTTGGTTTATATAAGCCGGAAAAACAGCTGTAAGCACTACAGGGCAATGCAAGGTATTTCTGCAAAGGGCATAAGAGATTCATATAAAGTATATAGTGATGGCAGCTTATGCAAGTACTAAAGGCCATAAGCATACACAAAGGCATATCAAAACTCAAGGTATTTTTTACTCTATTACAAGACTCTCCGAGTCTGAATGATGCGGCATTGTTTTTCTACAACTACATAAGCAGGTGGCGCCTGATAATCTACTCTTGGGGTTGATTTGAAGCCTCCGGGTTATCCTTCTCCGCCTCTCCGCCGGCTGCTTTGTCCTGGAAGGATGATGAGGCCCAGTCAATGCCACTCAAGGCCTCAAACTCAGCTTCATCATCTATTAAACCGGTCGGGTCGACTTCAGGAGCAAAGGTGTGTTTACGAGTTGGAGGGATCAAGCTGACACCGTCATAATGCGGCGTGGGGATTCTCCGATTCTCCTTGTCATAACCGGGCTGACACTTGGAGAGGTTAGTGTCGTTCCCAATAAGAGTAGCCACCGGATGTATATCTTTCACACAGGCGGTGAAATCTTTATCATTAAAAACGGTGCCATCTTCCTTTAAACTTGGATACCCAAGAGCAATATTAGCAGGGTCTAGTTCTGGAAGCCACGCCTTGGCCCGGCTCAATGCGGCTATAGCTCCGGCTCCTGCAGATGCCCGTCTTAACTCTTGGATCCGCTGAGGTAGCACAGCAAGCCGCTTCAGCACATCTTGCAGGAGATAGGGAACATCATTTGATAAAGACACAACGGCCAGGGCACGTTGTGACCCGGTGTAGAGCTGTTCCACCAGAGTATAAACTGCCTTCAGCTTAATCACCATGTTCTGCTTGAGATTTGTGCTCCTAGGGCCTGCGTTATTAAGCATAAGGTGAGTCAGAGGAAACAACCGAAATGGTCATTCAAGGAGTTTTGCAGTGTTTAAGATTTGAGTAAGTCACTCACCAAAGATTGCTGAGACCATTCGAGATATCTGGCGCTTTAAGTCGGACAGTTCGGCCGTTGCTTCCGCCAGCGATGCCTCTGCTATCTCGACCCGGGTCACCAGTGCGGCCTTTTCATCAGCCCAAATTTTCTTCTCCGATTCAAAATTTTGCTTCAGCTTCTCTTGTTCAGAGACACTGCATTCAAATTTGGAGTTAGCCTTTTGAGTTTCAGTCTCCTGGGCTGCCACGCGGTTCTTCAGGTCAACAATTTCCGATTCAAATTGACTTATCATGACCTGCATTGCACCAGATAACACTCAAGATTACGGTAAATAGTGTTAAGTCCCAAGCACTTTGCAAGCAAAGGTATTTGGCAATTGGGGGCTAATGTATCCTGAAGAATTTTCAATTACTACTCCGGTTCATGGAAATTAAAGTCCCAAACACTTTGCAAGCAAAGATGTTTAGCACTTGGGGGCTAATGTGTATCGCAAGTGTTACCGGGTTAAAAGTCTTTTTCCTAAGCCGGATAAGCAGTGCTAGGAAATTTTCAAATTTCTACAGCACATTTACTTATAGGCAATAGACTTGGGCGCTGGTACAGTAAGTATGGTTAAAGAAAGGTAGCATAAGTCATACCTCAGATTTTTGCTGTATCTGCTTCACCATGTCAATTTCCAAGTCACGGCTACTATGTACTTGATTGATATATCCGGAGACAATCTCTTTGATACTCAAATGAGTATAGTCAGTGACGTCCAGCTTGGTCTTTCGACGTTCTACCAACTCCTCTTTAGAACACTTGGCAAGTACAGATGGCTGTGCCGGTTCAACAAACTGAGTTTTGAGGATCTCAACTTCCGGATCACTTGCTTTGGCGGGGCTAGGAGCCTCCGGGTTACCAGACTTGTTGAAGATTTGCTCAGTAGGCGGGTCAGAGGAAGATATAGGAGCGTCATGAGATGGTTGAGGCGGCGGCTCGTGAGCAGGGGCATCAGGAGCAGCTGTTCCCAGCTCTGGTTCAGTCACAACCGGCTCTTGGGGCGGCTTATTCTTTTTTGCCCTTTTGCTGGGCTTTACTTGCACACTGCAGAAAAAGTAGACAGGTTAAATACGAAAAGTATGAGTAAAATAAAGGCATAAGGTACAACAAGTTTATATTACCCAGGAGCAGTTTTGAAGGCTGGCATGTTGGACTGCATAGACTCACCGGAGGAAGGTGGAATATCCTGATAATTGGAGTCAGAAGAATTGAGAGGATAACGAATGAAACCCGTCAAAGAAAAAAGAAGGTGTGAATCGGAGGTAACCTCAGCCTGGCGTTTCCTGGTCACATCAGGTAAGCTGGAGGAGAGTTCCGCGTCTTTGCTGGTTCGGGTCTGCCTCCGGCTCTCATAAATCTATCGCTTCAAAAGAAAGTCAGGATCTTGGTAAGCCAAAGGATGTGAAAATCTTACTTTCCAGGTTACTCTTTGAATTTTCTGACGCGGCTGAAGCTCGGAGTCGGAGGAGATTATAATTACCTCTTCCTCGACGGGTTGGCTGTTTCCCGTGTCTTCCTGAAAGAAGGTTAGTATCAGTAAGGTAGTGATAAAGGAGAAAGGGAAATTCAAAGGTTACCTCTTCCTCATTATCATC
Organism: Triticum aestivum; assembly: GCF_018294505.1. Lineage (NCBI taxonomy): Eukaryota > Viridiplantae > Streptophyta > Magnoliopsida > Poales > Poaceae > Triticum > Triticum aestivum. Next base: position 383,947,057 of record NC_057806.1, on the reverse strand, counting down.
AGTATCATCAAGCTAAAATAGCTCAGAGGTGCTTGGCTTCCTCTTCCTTGAGGTGGTGGGTTTGGTGGTTTTCTTTTCGGCTCTCTTGGCCGCCCTGGCTTTCTTGGCTGCCTCACGATCACATTGGGTTTTCCAGAAGTTATCATTTGCCTGTAAAAGGTTATAACGGGTTATGCGTAAGAATACAGCCTAACATGATAAAAAAGGATATAATAATAACCCGACGGCTGGAAACTTACTGCAGGTGCCGGGTTCTTCTGGCAAAAAGGTAGTAAGCCGAAGGCGTTACTATTCACTGTGCCCTCCTTCAACAAGGACTGAGTTGTAGCTTCCACTACGTCATCTGGTAAGTCATCAGGGCTATGACGCCGAGGGTCATCTTTCTCGCCTGAATAATTGCACATTAAGCCGGGGCGGCGGCTTAACGGAATTATTCTCCAAGCAACCCAGACTCGGACCAGGTCAATGCCATCTAAGCCGTTCCCTAAAAGAGCTTTTATCTTCTTGATTTTGGGGGTGAGTGGCAGACGTTCAGTAGCTGTCAACTTATCCGGCAGCGGGTGAGTAGGTTCAAGGCACAATGCACGGAAGCCGGGCAGCGGGTTTTCACCAGCCAGAGAAGTGTCCTCGCAGTAGAACCACGTTTGGTTCCAGTCCTTTGGATGACTCGGTAGTTCAGCATAAGGGAAAAGGCAGTCTCTTCGTCGCTGAATCGAGATGCCACCAAGTTCTAGACTGGGTCCGTTGGCGCGTTCATTCTGCCGGTTCAAATAGAACAACTCCCTGAACAAAAGTAGGCTGGGTTCTTCTCCAAGGTAGACCTCACAGAAAACTTGAAAGTTGCAGATATTTGACACCGAATTGGGCCCGATGTCTTGAGGTCTTAAGTCAAAGAAGTGCAAAACGTCTCTAACGAATTTTGAACCGGGAGGAGCAAATCCCCGGCTCATGTGATCGGTGAAAATGATCACCTCCCCTTCCTTAGGTTGAGGTTTCTCTTCAGACGGGTCAGGAGCGCGATAAGACATGACATCCTTCTTGGGCAGATGGCCAGACTTTACAAACTCGGATAGTTTGCTCTCTGTAACAATGGATGAGACCCAGTTGTAGGTAATCGGAGGCTTAACAGCTTTGGGTGCCATTGGATAAATTGAAGCCTACAACAAGATAAAGGAAATTTTCCGGTTCATTATAACCCGGAGAATAAGCATTATTGGGTTATCTGAGATGGCGGCTTAAGAAGGGGCATAATGACATACAGGTAACTATGTGATAATGATTAGCAGCTGCAGGTACTAAAGATGATTAAGGTTTTCTTAAGTAGCCATAAGCAAGCGGTGCTGACAACCGGTATTATTTTAAACAGGTCACATGAATTATTATGGCTAAAGCAGAGTCAACAGATGCGGTTTTTTGGTTAAGTGTGGAACAAACAGGTTTCACAAGTTGCAATCATTATTTTGGATCAAACGAGGTTCTGAGAAAGAAAATATTTCTAGACCTAAAAATAGTACAGAGAAGTTCATATACTCACGGAGGGTTTCCAAAACAAGGGAAATGAGATCTGTTCTTATACAGGATAAGCACGAATATTTTCCGCAGTAGTTTTATGTTGTTTCTATAATCTAAACAAAGGCATTGGAGGTGAAATTAATGGAGGTGTGCGTCGGGCGGTGATGAACACCGACGAACTCAAGACGATTTCAAGACATATCTGAGAAAGGGGAAAAGAGGAACTCACAGATGCGGAAGAGCTGCGGAGGGTCGCCGTCGTTTTCTGGTCGGAATCAGGGTGATGCAGCGGCCTAAGTCGGTGAAGACGAGGAGTTCGGTGGCAGCGGCGGCGGAGCTTGAGCAGCAAAGGAAGAAGTGTGAGGAGGAAGACGACTGAAGGAAATGGAGAAGGCCTAGGTCACATCTATTTATAAGGAGGGGCCGACCAAGACGGCGCAAGAAACGAGGATACCAAAGCATAATTATCCAGCGGCCCCGACGCCTCGGTTCTCGGGATGGTCAGTAAAGGCAAAGATTCGTTGGAGGATATGACAGATTAAAATATGAATTTTATTGAAGATGATGTCACAGAGATTTGACCCGGATCCGGATGATGACGTCACGGCGGGTTAGAATTTCCGCGCAAAATAGAAGACTAAGGGCTAGTTTATAAGGTTTTTAAAGATTGACATGAACCGGTTCAAATCAATCTGGGGCCTAATGTTGGGGATATAATTATTTACGTAAGCCGCCCAGGAGGGGCCGGGTTACGCAAAGAGAAGGCCATCTGAAGCCCAAGACCAAGATGTGAAGATGGCGGTTCAGTAAAGGGTCTAAAGGCCCACAGACGATTTAGGGCCCATGGTGATAAACCGCCATGAGGGCACGACTTGTATTGTAAGGTAGAAATAACTAGTCACCGAGCCGGACACTGTTTATGAGCCGTCCGGGACTCTGTAAGCCATAGGGCATCGACCCGCGTATATAAGTGGACGACCCGCTGGCGGCTTAGGGAAGAAGAAACAAGAGATCGAGAACCGAGCATAGCGTATCTCGCTCCCTGGTCATCGAAACCTCAAGCAATTCCAACCCAACTAGACGTAGGCCTTCCTTCACCGTAAGGGGCTGAACTAGTATAAACCTCGCATGTCCTTTGTCCCGATTAACCCCTTTAAGCTTCCTAGTTGCGATGGCTCCACGATCAAGTCCTTGCAAGAGGACATCTGCCGTGACAATTCCACGACACATGGCAATAATTAACGGCATGCAGAAATTTAAGCCTAATTAATTCCAGCGATTTAAGTGGCTGCATGCGGGCCCTCAGCTGTGACTCGTTGCATGCTGCTTCGCGTACTGCCTGTGAGCGATTCTGAGTGCCTGCATGCAGCCGACCGTAATTAAGGCAGCTAACTGATGCGAAAAAAGATACGCTTTAAATCCGTGGAATCATTATTGACAAGGAGGGAGAAGATTCGAGTGCACTCGTTTGACCGCCATGCCGGCGTGCGACCCAGACGGGACGGGACGGCATACTCATAATCTCAGTTTCTCTAGTTTTCCACGGCAAGCTGGCACTCTAAGCCATTATGCATTGAATTCCGATGACCGTTGCGCTACCTTCCGCCTATATGTACTGTTTCCCGGCATTCTCAGGTGCCACCGTGACCCAACTCGCCATATCTTCATAAGCCCCCACCGGCCCGACGTCGCTCGCCACGTCCGCCATGCCCCCGCCCGTCCGCGGTAGGCAACGCCGGAGGCGGTCACCGCCGGAACTAGTGTTCGGGTTTTCACCGGAAGGCAGACAGAGGGAGGAGGCATTCTATCTGTCTTTAGTTGGCAATGCGGAGATCGAGGAGTTGTTGGAGCGCGACCGCATGGCGGAGGAGCAGGAGTTGTTGGAGCATGACCGCCTGGCGGAGGAGCAGCGTATCGCCGATTTGCACCGCCAGCAGGACATGGAGCAACAACGCACCGGCGCTCTGAGTCGCGAGCAGAGCGCCCGCAACTAGGCCGACTACATGGAGGCCGGCGCCCGGAGAATAAGCATTATTGGGTTATCTGAGATGGCGGCTTAAGAAGGGGCCTAATGACATACAGGTAACTATGTGATAATGATTAGCAGCTGCAGGTACTAAAGATGATTAAGGTTTTCTTAAGTAGCCATAAGCAAGCGGTGCTGACAACCGGTATTATTTTAAACCGGTCACATGAATTATTATGGCTGAAGCAGAGTCAACAGATGCGGTTTTTTGGTTAAGTGTGGAACAAACAGGTTTCACAAGTTGCAATCATTATTTTGGATCAAACGAGGTTCTGAGAAAGAAAATATTTCTAGACCTAAAAACAGTACAGAGAAGTTCATATACTCGCGGAGGGTTTCCAAAACAAGGGAAATGAGATCTGTTCTTATATAGGATAAGCACGAATATTTTCCGCAGCAGTTTTTATGTTGTTTCTATAATCTAAACAAAGGCATTGGAGGTGAAATTAATGGAGGTCTGCGTCGGGCGTGATGAACACTGACGAACTCAAGACGATTTCAAGACATATCTGAGAAAGGGGAAAATAGGAACTCACAGATGCGGAAGAGTTGCGGAGGGTCGCCGTCGTTTTTTGGTCGGAATCAGGGTGATGCAGCGGCCTGAGTCGGTGAAGACGAGGAGTTCGATGGTGGCGGCGGCGGAGCTTGTGCAGCAAAGGAAGAAGTGTGAGGAGGAATACGACTGAAGGAAATGGAGAAGGCCTAGGTCGCATCTATTTATAAGGAGGGGCCGACCAAGACGGCGCAAGAAACAAGGAGAGCAAAGCATAATTATCCGGCAGCCCCGACGCCTCGATTCTCGGGATGGTCAGTAAAGGCAAAGATTCGTTGGAGGATATGACGGATTAAAATATGAATTTTATTGAAGATGACGTCACAGAGATTTGACCCGGATCTGGATGATGATGTCACGGCGGGTTAGAATTTCCGCGCAAAATAGAAGACTAAGGGCTAGTTTATAAGGTTTTTAAAGATTGACATGAACCGGTTCAAATCAATCGGGGGCCTAATGTTGGGGATATAATTATTTACGTAAGCCGCCCAGGAGGGGCCGGGTTATGCAAAGAGAAGCCCATCTGAAGACCAAGACCAAGATGTGAAGATGGCGGTTCAGTAAAGGGTCTAAAGGCCCACAGACGATTTAGGGCCCATGGTGATAAACCGCCATGAGGGCGCCACTTGTATTGTAAGGTAGAAATAACTAGTCACCGAGCCGGACACTGTTTATGAGCCGGCCGGGACTCTGTAAGCCGTAGGGCGTCGACCCGTGTATATAAGGGGACGACCCGCTGGCGGCTTAGGGAAGAAGAAACAAGAGATCGAGAACCGGGCATAGCGTATCTCGCTCCCTGGTCATCGAAACCTGAAGCAATTCCAACCCAACTAGACGTAGGCCTTCCTTCACCGTAAGGGGCTAAACTAGTATAAACCTCGCGTGTCCTTTGTCCCGATTAACCGCTTTAAGCTTCCTAGTTGCGATGGCTCCACGATCAAGTCCTTGCAAGAGGACATCTGCCGTGACAATTCCATGACAGTTGGCGCCCACCGTGGGGCCAGCGCACGGTGGATTTGAGTTCTTGATGGGTAGCTTCGAAGGGCTCAAGGGATACACAGTTGGCCGGATGACCAAGAGTCGTCGCGGCAAGATCTACATCGACGAGGAAGGCTGGGGCCCCGACGCCGGCTCAATTGAGTATGGCTACCGGGTCCCCTTTGGCGGAATTCACGTCTTCATCGGCCGGATTGGTGAGCCGGGCTCTGAGCCGGACAGCTGCACCGACCTCGTTGAGACGGTTCAGCGTGCGAAACCCGCCCGAGCTCAACCCGTCGTGAAGCGTGCCTTTGTGGGTTGCATCCATGGAGGTGAACTTCCTGAAGGATCTGAAGGTGATGGTGAGCCGGCCGTCCTCTCTGACGGTGATTCATCCGCCGGCTCAACAGATTCACTGTATCAAGTTCAAGATGGTGTGCTTGGGGGCTGTTCCAATGGCAGCACTATTCTGGACCTCTTAGAGTCGCCAAACTGGGCAGGAGTCTTCATGGCTGGTACTCAACCCGGCCAAAATTCTACGGCCTCAGCGGCGATAACGTCCGGGTTAGGAGCAGCCGGGGCAGGAGGCCCCGTGCGCTCACCGGCTCAGGTGCTGATGGATCTCATGGATAAGCTTACGGCTTTGTTAACTGTTACAGTCATCCCTGCGAACCAATCTGAGCATGAGGCAGAGGTGGCACAGGTTCGTGACGAGATCGCCCGAGTCAAGGAAACCTTAGCAGCTGAGGACGCTAGGTTAGCAGCAGAGCGGGCGGCTTTGGACGTACGGCGCAGCAACTTCAGGAAGAGGCCTTGCAGCTCACGTTGAGCTTAAACGCATCTAATGAGGTAATGAGGAGGAGGCATCAGAAAACTCAGTCCCGTTTACCTCAGAATTATGATCCTCGAAATCTCTTTGCTACACCCGGGGCCGGCCCAAGTAACCCGCCAGGTGCGAATCAGCTTATTACATCCAGAGCGGGAGGTCCAGTCCAGCCTCAGGGGATGGCACCTCCTCACGGCAATATGGCACCGCCCAATTACGTACCAATACCACAGGGTCACTTCTCCAACCCCATGGAGAACTTAATCGCAACATTAGCACGTTTGGCGGCTCTCCCAGTAGATGGGGATGATCCAACAGCGGTGGAAACCCGGAAGATCAGAGAACTTGTCCAAACAGCCCTGGCTCAGCAAGAGACCTACTCCTACAGCCGGGATAGGATTCACTCGACTCCTCCGCCCTGGTTAGCCCCGCCTCGTCAAAATCGGAGCCCGAGTTACAGTAGACACATGGAGTCAGAGGCCTTGTCAAGTAACGCTCAGTGCCGGAACCAGCCCGGTGGGTATAACCCGGTTCAGGATCGAATACGTCAGGAGGACGAGCGGGCGGCTCAGCTAGCGGCTCAGCTAGCAGCCCAACAGAACTCACCGGCTTACCCGACGACTTCTGTTGAGGCGGGAGTTGCTACTAGAACCGGAGGAGTTCCTTGTCTGGTACCGGCTCTACGTAATGTACGTCTGCCCAAGGATTTCAAGGGACCTCGGAAGGTGCCGAATTATACGGCCGATTTACAGCCTGAGGCATGGCTTGAAAGTTACGAGATGGCCATGGAGCTGCTGGAGGTTAGTGATGAAGCGATGGCTAAATATTTCACCATGATGTTGGACGGAACGGCCCGTTCTTGGTTAAAGGGTTTGCCACCCAACTCCATTAGTTCATGGGCGGAGCTAAAGGCCCGTTTCATCCAGAACTTCAAGGATACTTGCAAGCAGTCTATGTCAATTGTGGATCTAACAAATTGTAAGCAGGAAGAAGGTGAATCTACGACTCATTGGGTGCGCCGGGTCAAAGATATAATACATTCGTCTGATAAGATGGATGCCGGCTCATCAGTTCTCATGCTGGAGAAGAATTGCCGCTTCGAGCCTCTGAGACAGAAGCTGGGGCGCCTTAAGCGTGATTGCAACAAAATGGGGACGCTGATGGCGGCTTTAGTCAAGTATGCCGATTCTGATAGTACCAAGGACCCCACGTCTGATGATGAAAAGATGGGGAAGGGAAAGAAGAACGGTAATGGAAAGGGTCAGCAGCATAACCCGGCAAGTCAAGGAGGCAATAAGTGTAAGGCGGATGGTAACCCGGAATTTGTGGCCAATGCACAGGGTAACAATCAGAAGCGCAAAGGGAAGCCACCCCGGTTTGGTGGGTCAGGACCGTCTCTTGAGCAACTACTCAATGAGCCCTGCCCGAAACACGGCACCCGAGAACGACCAACGACTCATTTATGGAAGGATTGTGCAATCATGAAAGCTTTCAAGAATTCTAATACGTTTGATGGCAATCAAGGCCCAAGCGGCGGCTCAGGAGCCGACGGCTTTCATGGACCGGGCGGTGGTTCAGGATCCGGTTTTCTGGGAAACCAGGGTGGTTATAATCAACAACAGTCTGGTCAAGGAGGTCAGCAGCAGCAGCAGTCGGGTTATCAAAGCCATCCGAAATAGTTAAACAGTGGGCAGTATCACGTATTCACCACAAGTTTGTGTAAACGTGATCAGAAAGTTCATAAGAGGGCTGTGAATTCTGTTGAACCGGCTGTCCCTTGTTACTTGAGGTGGTCGGAACAGCCTATTGTCTGGAGCAGGGAGGATCACCCTCCCCGGGTTGATAATCCGGGTCAACTGGCCCTAGTGGTGGCACCGCAGGTTGGTGGGTTAAGTTTACTAAGGTGCTCATGGATGGAGGTAGCAGCATCAACATCCTCTATTACGAGACCTTTCGGCGCATGGGCTTAACTGACTAGAATTTAAAGACTTCCAACACCGTCTTCCATGGAGTGGTGCCCGGTAAGTCGGCGTATCCTGTGGGCAAGATTGAGCTAGAGGTGGCCTTCGGAGACGAGCATGATTCTAGGGCGGAAAAATTAACTTTTGAAGTGGTCAAAATCAAGAGTCCATATCACGCTTTGTTCGGGCGGCCGGCCTATGGCAAGTTCATGGCACGGCCATGTTATGTTTATCTATAGCTCAAGATGCCAGGTTACAAGGGTACCATCACTGTGCATGGAAGCCGAAAGGTGGCCCTGGAGTGTGAAGAAGGCGATGCGGCTTACGCCGAGTCTGTCTGTGCAGCAGAGGAGCTCAAATTTTATCAAGATAACATTGACCCGACGGATATGACTTCTCTCAAGAAGCCGACTACGGAGCATGACCCGGCCATGAAGTTTAAATCGGCTGCAGAGACTAAGCTTGTTGATTTTACTCCGGGCGATTCATCTAAGCAATTCAGCATCAGTGCCAACTTGGATCCTAAATAGGAAAGCGCGCTCATCGAGTTCATCCGTGAGAACCGGGACATCTTTGCACGGAAACCTTCTGACATGCCAGGTGTACCGAGAGGACTCGCTGAGCACACTCTTAATATTGATCCGAAGTATAAGCCGGTCAGGCAGTTTCTGCGGCAATTCAATGAAGAGCGACGAAAAGCTATAGGAGAAGACGTCGCCCGGCTCTTGGCGGCTGGGTTTATTGTCGAAGTTTTTCACCCGGAGTGGTTGGCTAACCCGGTACTCGTACTCAAGAAAAATGGCACCTGGCGGATGTGTGTGGATTAGACAGACTTAAATAAGGCTTGTCCGGCTGATCCTTTTGCCCTCCCCCGTATTGATCAAATCATTGATTCTACGACAGGTTGTGCGCGTTTGAGCTTTTTGGATGCTTATTCTGGTTATCATCAGATCAAGATGGCAGTTAAGGACGAGGAGAAGACGGCTTTCATCACCCCGTTTGGAGCCTTCTGCTATGTGTCTATGCCTTTTGGGCTCAAGAGTGCCCAGGCAACTTATCAACGGTGTGTACAGAATTGTCTCCGAAATCAGATTGGGCGCAATGTTCATGCCTATGTGGATGACATAGTAGTGAAATCCAGAGAGGCAGAAACCTTGATATCTGATCTCAGAGAAACCTTTGACAATCTCTGGGTTTACAAAATGATGCTTAACCCGGAGAAGTGTGTATTTGGTGTGCCTGCAGGCAAGCTTTTGGGATTCTTGGTCTCAAACAGGGGCATCGAGGCTAATCCGGAGAAGATTAAGGCAATCACTTCTTTGGCTAAACCGGCATGTATTAATGATGTTCAGTGATTGGCGGGTCGTGTTGCCGCTTTAAGCCGGTTCATAAGCCGGTTAGGTGAGAAGGCCCTACCGCTGTACCAATTAATGAAGAAGGCAGACACCTTTGTCTGGAGTGATGTTGCTAATGCTGCTTTTGAGGATTTTAAGAGGCAGTTATCTGAGCCGCCGGTTCTTGCGGCTCCCATTGACAAAGAGCCTTTGCTGTTATATGTGGCTGCTAATTCACGAGCCGTCAGTGTGGCAATTGTGGTAGAGCACAAGGAGGCTGGTAAGGAACATCCGGTTCAACGGCTGGTTTATTATGTCAATGAGGTACTCATCGAGTCAAAACAAAGATATCCTCATTGGCAGAAACTTGTTTATGGGGTGTTCATGGCAAGCGGAAAGCTGAAGCAGTACTTCCAAGGTCACCCTATCACTGTGGTATGTTCTGCCCCCTTGGGAGACATTATTCAAAACAGAGAGGCTACAGGACGAGTCGCCAAATGGGCCATCGAGCTCGGGCCTCATGGTCTGAAGTACGTACCACGTACTGCCATTAAGTCTCAAGCTTTGGTGGATTTCATCAACGACTGGACAGAGCTACAGGCACCTGAGGAGAAGCCCGATAACACTTATTGGATTATTCACTTTGATGGGTCCAGACAGTTGGAAGGCTCGGGGGCTGGAGTTGTATTAACTTCCCCTCGAGGTGACAAATTTTGTTATGTGCTCCGGCTTATGTTTCCTTGCACTAACAATGCAGCTGAGTACGAGGCCCTGCTCCATGGTCTCCGGATGGCCAAAGAGATGAACTTGAGCCGGGTAAGATGCTTAGGAGACTCAGACCTTGTGGCTCAACAGGTGTCAGGCAAGTGGGACTCTAAAGATCCCCCCATGGCGGCTTACCGTCGTGAAGTCGAGGCTGTGGCTGGATATTTCAAGGGTTACGTAGTGGAACACATTGATCGAAGAAAGAATGAGGCGGCTGATGCCTTAAGCCGGCTGGGGTCTCAGCGTAAGCCGGTGCCGCCTAACACCTTTCTTGATGTTTTGCATAATCCTTCTGTTAAGTTACACAGAAGAAGATCTGGCAATACCAGACCCGGAGGCACAGCTGGTGGCGACTATCCACATTATCCCGGATTGGACAGTGCCTTATTTGGCTTACATGACCCGGGGAGGGTTGCCTGAAGACGAGACCTTGGCAAGACAGATCGTCCGGTGGTCTAAGTCCATGACAATTGTCAATGGCGAGTTACATCATTATAGCATCACTGGCGCGATTCAACGTTGCATGTCACCTGCAGAGGGTCAGGAGATCCTTCGTGAGATTCATGAAGGCGATTGTGGTCATCACACCGGCTCAAAATCTCTCGTGGCCAAAGCTTTCTGTCATGGGTTTTATTGGCTGACAGCTCATGCTGATGCAGAAGACCTGGTCAGTAAATGTGACGGATGTTAGAAATTCTCACGACGAGCCCATGTGCCGGCTCAAGAATTGAGGATGATTCCAATTACCTAGCCATTTGCAGTCTGGGGGCTTGATATGGTCGGGCCTTTCAAAAGATCTAAGGATAAAAAGACTCACCTCTTGGTGGCGGTTGACAAGTTCACAAAGTGGGTGGAGGCGGAGCCAGTGAGTAAGTGTGATGCAGCCACAATAGTCCAGTTTATGAAAAAGGTGATTTTTCGCTTTGGTTTTCCACACAGCATCATAACTGATAATGGTACTAACCTTTCCAAAGGAGCTATGGAAGAGTTCTGTCAACGAGAGCATATTCGGCTTGACGTTTCAGCTGTAGCTCACCCTCAATCAAATGGTCAAGCAGAACGAGCCAATCAAGAAATCTTGAAGGGTATCAAGCCCCGACTCTTGGTCCCCTTACAGCGGACGCCGGGTTGTTGGGTGGAGGAGTTACCTTCTGTACTCTGGAGCATCAATACTACACCTAATAGATCTACGGGTTACATGCCTTTCTTTATGGTGTATGGAGCAGAGGCGGTCCTGCCAAGTGACATCCGTCACGATTCACCCCGTGTGGCAGCTTATGTTGAGGAAGACAATGAAAAAGCTCGGCAAGATGCACTTGACCTGTTGGATGAAGAGCAAGACTTGGCAATAGCCCATTCGGCGATTTATCAGCAAGACCTGCGCCGCTACCACAGCCGCTGGGTTAAGTCCAGAACCTTTCAGGAAGGCGACTTAGTGCTACGATTCATCCAGGATCAATCTAACATGCACAAGCTATCCCCTCCTTGGGAAGGACCCTTTGTGGTCAGCAAGAATCTGAACAATGGATCATACTACCTTATCGACGTTCGGGAACACAAAGACTCACATAAGTCAGAGGAGGAGACCCGTCGGCCGTGGAATATCGCTCATCTTCGGCCTTATTATACTTGAGCCATCAGCTCTAATGTGTATATACTTATACTGTGTATATTATATAAAGCAATAAAGCAGGACCTCTGTCCTTTTTTCCACTCCCAAAAAGGTTTATGTGTTTTTCTTGTCAGGTGGTGGAGATGACCAAGGAGAAGCGGATCATATCTGAATCCGGCTTTCCTTTGGTCCGGCTTATGATCATATCTGAATCTAGCCATGATCACTTGGGGGCTTCCTGTTCAAACATAGGTCATATTCGAACCAGAGAGAACATAACTGTCGATACCCACTTGATCGGCATACTGCCAAACCCACTTGGGGGCTTCTTGATCATATCTGAATCATAGCTTAACTACTTTTGGGTCTGACGTGGATTGTATTCGAATCAGCGTCATTAAACAACTCTTATGGTCACTTGGGGGGTTCCCGTTCAAACATAGGTCGTATTCGAACCAAAGAGAACATAGCTGTCGATACCCACTTGATCGGCATCGCCACAGCCACTGGGGGCTAACAGATCATATCCGAATCTTAGCTCAACCCCTTTGGAATGGGTCACTGATCGTATTCGAATCAGAAACCCTTGAATTTTGTTCATCATATTTTACAAGTGCCAACATTAGATATCTTGTGACCCTCTTGAAGGTACAATGGAATACATTACAATCTTCCAGAATTAATATTAGTTACATCAGGTTGTTAAGAACCAGGTGAACTTGTATGTGCCAATTTTCAGGAGTTAAGTTTACCGTCAGGGGTTGGTTTATATAAGCCGGAAAAACAGCTGTAAGCACTATATGGCAATGCAAGGTATTTGTGCAAAGGGCATAACAGATTCATATAAAGTATATAGTGATGGCAGCTTATGCAAGTACTAAAGGCCATAAGCATACGCAAAGGCATATCAAAACTCAAGGTATTTTTTACTCTATTACAAGACTCTCCGAGTCTGAATGATGCGGCATTGTTTTTCTACAACTACATAAGCAGGTGGCGCCTGATAATCTACTCTTGGGGTTGATTTGAAGCCTCCGGGTTATCCTTCTCCGCCTCTCCGCCGGCTGCTTTGTCCTGGAAGGATGATGAGGCCCAGTCAATGCCACTCAAGGCCTCAAACTCAGCTTCATCATCTATTAAACCGGTCGGGTCGACTTCAGGAGCAAAGGTGTGCTTACGGGTTGGAGGGATCAAGCTGACGCCGTCATAATGCGGCGTGGGGATTCTCCGATTCTCCTTGTCATAACCCGGCTGACACTTGGAGAGGTCAGTGTCGTTCCCAATAAGAGTAGCCACCGGACGTATATCTTTCACACAAGCGGTGAAATCTTTATCATTAAAAACGGTGCCATCTTCCTTTAAACTTGGATACCCAAGAGCAATATCAGCAGGGTCTAGTTCTGGAAGCCACGCCTTGGCCCGGCTCAATGCGGCTATAGCTCCGGCTCTTGCAGATGCCCGTCTTAACTCTTGGATCCGCTGAGGTAGCACAGCAAGCCACTTCAGCACATCTTGCAGGAGATAGGGAACATCATTTGATAAAGACACAACGGCCAGGGCACGTTGTGACCCAGTGTAGAGCTGTTCCACCAGAGTATAAACTGCCTTCAGCTTAATCACCATGTTCTGCTTGAGATTTGTGCTCCTAGGGCCTGCGTTATTAAGCATAAGGTGAGTCAGAGGAAACAACCGAAATGGTCATTCCAGGAGTTTTGCAGTGTTTAAGATTTGAGTAAGTCACTCACCAAAGATTGCTGAGACCATTCGAGATATCTGGCGCTTTAAGTCAGACAGTTCGGCCGTTGCTTCCGCCAGCGATGCCTCTGCTGTCTCGACCCGGGTCACCAGTGCGGCCTTTTCATCAGCCCAAATTTTCTTCTCCGATTCAAAATTTTGCTTCAGCTTCTCTTTTTCAGAGACGTTGCATTCAAATTTGGAGTTAGCCTTTTGAGTTTCAGTCTCCTGGGCTGCCACGCGGTTCTTCAGGTCAACAATTTCCGATTCAAATTGACTTATCATGACCTGCATTGCACCAGATAACACTCAAGATTACGGTAAATAGTGTTAAGTCCCAAGCACGTTGCAAGCAAAGGTATTTGGCACTTGGGGGCTAATGTATCCTGAAGAATTTTCAATTACTACTCCGGTTCATGGAAATTAAAGTCCCAAACACTTTGCAAGCAAAGATGTTTAGCACTTGGGGGCTAATGTGTATCGCAAGTGTTACCGGGTTAAAAGTCTTTTTCCTAAGCCGGATAAGCAGTGCTAGGAAATTTTCAAATTTCTACAGCATATTTACTTATAAGCAATAGACTTGGGGGCTGGTACAGTAAGTATGGTTAAAGAAAGCTAGCATAAGTCATAGCTCAGATTTCTGCTGTATCTGCTTCACCATGTCAATTTCCAGGTCACGGCTGCTATGTACTTGATTGATATAGCCAGAGACAATCTCTCTGATACTCAAATGAGTATAGTCAGTGACGTCCAGCTTGGCCTTTCGACGTTCTACCAACTCCTCTTTACAACACTTGGCAAGTACAGATGGCTGTGCCGGTTCAACAAACTGAGTTTTGAGGATCTCAACTTCCGGATCACTTGCTTTGGCGGGCCTAGGAGCCTCCGGGTTACCAGACTTGTTGAAGATTTGCTCAGTAGGCGGGTCAGAGGAAGATATAGGAGCGTCATGAGATGGTTGAGGCGGTGGCTCGTGAGCAGGGCATCAGGAGCGCTGTTCCCAGCTCTGGTTCAGTCACAACCGGCTCTTGGGGCGGTTTATTATTTTTTGCCCTTTTGCTGGGCTTTACTTGCACACTGCGGAAAAAGTAGACAGGTTAAATACGAAAAGTATGAGTAAAATAAAGGCATAAGGTACAACAAGTTTATATTACCCAGGAGCAGTTTTGAAGGCTAGCATGTTGGACTGCATAGACTCACCGGAGGAAGGTGAAATATCCTGATAATTGGAGTCAGAAGAATTGAGAGGATAATGAATGAAACCCGCCAAAGAAAAAAGAAGGTGTGAATCGGAGGTAACCTCAGCCTGGCATTTCCTGGTCACATCAGGTAAGCTGGAGGAGAGTTCCGCGTCTTTGCTGGTTCGGGTCTGCCTCCGGCTCTCATAAATCTGTCGCTTCAAAAGAAAGTCAGGATCTTGGTAAGCCAAAGGATGTGAAAATCTTACTTTCCGGGTTACTCTTTGAATTTTCTGACGCGGCTGAAGCTCGGAGTTGGAGGAGATTATAATTACCTCTTCCTTGACGGGTTGGCTGTTTCCCGTGTCTTCCTGAAAGAAGGTTAGTATCAGTAAGGTAGTGATAAAGGAGAAAGGGAAATTCAAAGGTTACCTCTTCATCATTATCATCAGTATCATCAAGATGAAACAGCTCAGAGGCGCTTGGCTTCCTCTTCCTTGAGGTGGTGGGTTTGGTGGTTTTCTTTTCAGCTCTCTTGGCCGCCCTGGCTTTCTTGGCTGCCTCACGATCACATTGGGTTTTCCAGAAGTTATCATTTGCCTGTAAAAGGTTATAACGGGTTATGCGTAAGAATACAGCCTAACATGATAAAAAAGGATATAATAATAACCTGACGGCTGGAAACTTACTGCAGGTGCCGGGTTCTTCTGGCAAAAAGGTAGTAAGCCGAAGGCGTTACTATTCACTGTGCCCTCCTTCAACAAGGACTGAGTTGTAGCTTCCACTACGTCATCTGGTAAGTCGTCAGGGCTATGACGCTGAGGGTCATCTTTCTCGCCTGAATAATTGCACATTAAGCCGGGGCGGCGGCTTAACGGAATTATTCTCCAAGCAACCCAGACTTGGACCAGGTCAATGCCATCTAAGCCGTTCCCTAAAAGAGCTTTTATCTTCTTGATTTTGGGGGTGAGTGGCAGACGTTCAGTAGCTGTCAACTTATCCGGCAGCGGGTGAGTAGGTTCAAGGCGCAATGCACGGAAGCCGGGCAGCGGGTTTTCACCAGCCAGAGAAGTGTCCTGGCAGTAGAACCACGTTTGGTTCCAGTCCTTTGGATGACTCGGCAGTTCAGCATAAGGGAAAAGGCAGTCTCTTCGTCGCTGAATAGAGATGCCACCAAGTTCTAGACTGGGTCCGTTGGCGCGTTCATTCTGCCGGTTCAAATAGAACAACTCCCTGAACAAAAGTAGGCTGGGTTCTTCTCCAAGGTAGACCTCACAGAAAACTTGAAAGTTGCAGATATTTGACACCGAATTGGGCCCGATGTCTTGAGGTCTTAAGTCAAAGAAGTGCAAAACGTCTCTAAAGAATTTTGAACTGGGAGGAGCAAATCCCCGGCTCATGTGATCGGTGAAAATGATCACCTCCCCTTCCTTAGGTTGAGGTTTCTCTTCAGACGGGTCAGGAGCGCGATAAGACATGACATCCTTCTTGGGCAGATGGCCAGACTTTACAAACTCGGATAGTTTGCTCTCTGTAACAATGGATGAGACCCAGTTGTAGGTAATCGGAGGCTTAACAGCTTTGGGTGCCATTGGATAAATTGAAGCCTACAACAAGATAAAGGAAATTTTCCGGTTCATTATAACCCGGAGAATAAGCATTATTGGGTTATCTGAGATGGCGGCTTAAGAAGGGGCCTAATGACATACAGGTAACTATGTGATAATGATTAGCAGCTACAGGTACTAAAGATGATTAAGCTTTTCTTAAGTAGCCATAAGCAAGCGGTGCTGACAACCGGTATTATTTTAAACCGGTCACATGAATTATTATGGCTGAAGCAGAGTCAACAGATGCGGTTTTTTGGTTAAGTGTGGAACAAACAGGTTTCACAAGTTGCAATCATTATTTTGGATCAAACGAGGTTCTGAGAAAGAAAATATTTCTAGACCTAAAAACAGTACAGAGAAGTTCATATACTCACGGAGGGTTTCCAAAACAAGGGAAATGAGATCTGTTCTTATACAGGATAAGCACGAATATTTTCCGCAGCAGTTTTGTGTTGTTTCTATAATCTAAACAAAGGCATTGGAGGTGAAATTAATGGAGGTGTGCATCGGGCGGTGATGAACACCGACGAACTCAAGACGATTTCAAGACATATCTGAGAAAGGGGAAAAGAGGAACTCACAGATGCGGAAGAGCTGCGGAGGGTCGCCGTCGTTTTCTGGTCGGAATCAGGGTGATGCAGCGGCCTAAGTCGGTGAAGACGAGGAGTTCGATGGCAGCGGCGGCGGAGCTTGAGCAGCAAAGGAAGAAGTGTGAGGAGGAAGACGACTGAAGGAAATGGAGAAGGCCTAGGTCACATCTATTTATAAGGAGGGGCCG
Source organism: Triticum aestivum (assembly GCF_018294505.1). Taxonomy (NCBI): domain Eukaryota; kingdom Viridiplantae; phylum Streptophyta; class Magnoliopsida; order Poales; family Poaceae; genus Triticum; species Triticum aestivum. The sequence goes on along the minus strand of NC_057806.1, from coordinate 383,930,190 downwards.
ACCAAGACGGCGCAAGAAACGAGGATACCAAAGCATAATTATCCAGCGGCCCCGACGCCTCGGTTCTCGGGATGGTCAGTAAAGGCAAAGATTTGTTGGAGGATATGACAGATTAAAATATGAATTTTATTGAAGATGATGTCACAGAGATTTGACCCGGATCCGGATGATGACGTCACGGCGGGTTAGAATTTCCGCGCAAAATAGAAGACTAAGGGCTAGTTTATAAGGTTTTTAAAGATTGACATGAACCGGTTCAAATCAATCTGGGGCCTAATGTTGGGGATATAATTATTTACGTAAGCCGCCCAGGAGGGGCCGGGTTACGCAAAGAGAAGGCCATCTGAAGCCCAAGACCAAGATGTGAAGATGGCGGTTCAGTAAAGGGTCTAAAGGCCCACAGACGATTTAGGGCCCATGGTGATAAACCGCCATGAGGGCACGACTTGTATTGTAAGGTAGAAATAACTAGTCACCGAGCCGGACACTGTTTATGAGCCGTCCGGGACTCTGTAAGCTGTAGGGCATCGACCCGCGTATATAAGTGGACGACCCGCTGGCGGCTTAGGGAAGAAGAAACAAGAGATCGAGAACCGAGCATAGCGTATCTCGCTCCCTGGTCATCGAAACCTCAAGCAATTCCAACCCAACTAGACGTAGGCCTTCCTTCACCGTAAGGGGCTGAACTAGTATAAACCTCGCATGTCCTTTGTCCCGATTAACCCCTTTAAGCTTCCTAGTTGCGATGGCTCCACGATCAAGTCCTTGCAAGAGGACATCTGCCGTGACAATTCCACGACACATGGCAATAATTAACGGCATGCAGAAATTTAAGCCTAATTAATTCCAGCGATTTAAGTGGCTGCATGCGGGCCCTCGGCTGTGACTCGTTGCATGCTGCTTCGCGTACTGCCTGTGAGCGATTCTGAGTGCCTGCATGCACCCGACCGTAATTAAGGCAGCTAACTGATGCGAAAAAAGATACGCTTTAAATCCGTGGAATCATTATTGACAAGGAGGGAGAAGATTCGAGTGCACTCGTTTGACCGCCATGCCGGCGTGCGACCCAGACGGGACGGGACGGCATACTCATAATCTCAGTTTCTCTAGTTTTCCACGGCAAGCTGGCACTCTAAGCCATTATGCATTGAATTCCGATGACCGTTGCGCTACCTTCCGCCTATAAGTACTGTTTCCCGGCATTCTCAGGTGCCACCGTGACCCAACTCGCCATATCTTCATAAGCCCCCACCGGCCCGACGTCGCTCGCCACGTCCGCCATGCCCCCGCCCGTCCGCGGTAGGCAACGCCGGAGGCGGTCACCGCCGGAACTAGTGTTCGGGTTTTCACCGGAAGGCAGACAGAGGGAGGAGGCATTCTATCTGTCTTTAGTTGGCAATGCGGAGATCGAGGAGTTGTTGGAGCGCGACCGCATGGCGGAGGAGCAGGAGTTGTTGGAGCATGACCGCCTGGCGGAGGAGCAGCGTATCGCCGATTTGCACCGCCAGCAGGACATGGAGCAACAACGCACCGGCGCTCTGAGTCGCGAGCAGAGCGCCCGCAACTAGGCCGACTACATGGAGGCCGACGCCCGGGAAATAGCCCTGAAGGCTATCGGGCACGCACGCGTTCGTGACGCCGATTTTTACTACCAGCTCGTCAAGTGGGTTTCCCGCTTGGAAGCTGAAGCTTCGGTGGACCACGCCGGCATGGAAAGGGCCAACGCGCGCGAGCAACGTGCCCTATCGCACCTCTGGCAAGTCCGAGGCGAGGCGGAGGACGCTGGTGCCGGCGTTTAGCATGGACAGCAGATGGCGGCCGGCATCGTCTAGTTAGCTAAGAGTAAGTTAGTACTTGTACGCTACTAGAGTGTTAGTCGGAGTAGATAGTTAACTTGGCTATGATGGTTGTCAACGTGGAAGTTCAGTACTCTATATGTGGATCAGACCTGTTACTTTGTTCTGAATGTTGAACTTTCCGTTTGAACTGATGGAATGGGTTGTTATTTTTTTAAATGGGTTGTATTTGTCCTCCACGGTTTAGAGGCCGACATGTGGTCCTAGCAAGTTGACGCGTACACAATCAGGAGATGATTGTACGTGGAGAGGATGACAGCAGGGACCCGCCAAGGTCATGGCAGTACGCAAGCAAGTGCCTAATTATTTCAAGCCAATAAAAAAATGGCTCCTCCGAGTGGATTTCTGACATCTGGGTCCCGTGCCATTGTCAACGTAGTCAATAAACGAGAGAATTGCACAACGAGCGGCTGACACCAGGGACCCCACAGCTCGCCCAATTATTTTTGTTTTGGGTTAATTTGATAAATGCCACTCCAAATCTGGTGTATCCAAGAAATGCCACCGGCGCAGGGTCTTGTCACTTCACTGTGAGGAGCAGCACGTAATAATTTGCCCAACGGATAGTACAATGCTAGTACTCCTACTACTACTCCTACATTGGTACTACTACTACTAGTACTAGTAGCACCACCGTTTGGATTTAGGAGTACTACCATGTCCATCTAGATTTTAGTATTTGACTAGCAATATCTAGTAATGCATGTCACCAAAAATGTACTACTCCCTCTGTAAATAAATACATGGTGTTTTATTCCTATCGGCGAGAGAACTTAATGTTTTTTTGCTACTCCTAACTAGAGTACTAATAGGATTACATGCAATGAATTAAACACTGCATGTCATGTTTGGTAGTCTCAAGTCATTGAAAGCATGCACGACCCACATCTCTCATTGGTTGATGTGTCACGAAATAATAAACAAGGAGGGAGTTAATGCACCGTGCCTAACTATTTTGGGATTATTTGGTTTTCGTAAGGTGACTTACACAACATTTTTGTTTACATGCATTAACATTTTATTAGTTAAATCAAAGGTCAAAACTTGGCACAAAATGCAAAGGGGACCAATAAACCAGTAAACATCAAACTTCTCTCGTTTGGCCCCAACTAGAGGTCCGTGAGATGACTATACTGCACCGACACGGAGGGGGACACAACTTCATTGACTTACGGCAATTGCCTTTGGGTGAATGACATGTGGCCCCAGGGGGTGGCTGGCCCACCTATCATACATCCAAAGGCAGGTGCAGTAGAGGGACGAGGAGTAGTACGAAATCCTACGCACCTACGCACACTAACCAAGGGCTGAGTGATCACTCGAATCGCAAGATCAGTTGACTAGAAGCTACGCTAGACCCATGGAGGCGATGAGCGCGAGCATCAGCCGGCTATGCCAGATGGTCCACAACGCCGGCCTGCAGCCCGGCACCGAGGAACGTCTCCAGGTAGTATTGCTTGAGGCCGCCAGGGTGAGGGGCCGCTTGGACGACAGCTTCGTCTCCTTGTTCGACGAGGTCCTCGTCGGTTTCCTCGACAAGTTCACTGTCGTCAAGAGGCTTGCAGACGAATTTGACGTAAGCCTCCACCCGACGCGCCCAGGCTCTGCGATGCCCGCCAGCCTCAACGGCCACTATGGTAACAACCTCTTCGACCACTGGTGGCCCTGCGACTGCCCACCGTCGCGCTGGAGAATGTCCACCTCGAGGTCACGCTCACCGCGCAGCGCCTGGCGCAGCAAGACACCATCGACATAATCACCCACGTCTATGCGCAAATCGTCCACAAGGACTACTACATGCAAGAGGAGGACGATAGGACGCTGGCCTTCTTGGAGCGCATGGCAACCTTGGACGGCACTATTTAGAAGCACGTTGAGCTCGCCGCCAACGCCGCTGCTCCTCACATGTCGTTTGGTGACCCGGCGCACTAGGGCGTGAGGATGTCGTTGAACGTTGATGGATCCGTATGTATTTTTATCTTTCCGTCAAATCCATGTAGCAGTATATGATACTACAGTAATTATCTTACCTTTCGCATCAACTTCATAATTTTCGTACGTACTCCATGCATGAACGGCGCCAGAACCAAACTTCTCATTACTCTAGGCAAAATTGTTTTTTTCTGTCTATCGGTCGCACCATGGAGCAGAACCAAATTTTACAAGTTATGAGTTCAAAAGGAAAAGCCTGCCGTGTTCGCGTCGCACCCCCACATGGTTGGTCCGGCACGCCGCTCAAGCGGGAATGTGTGCAGTGTTGCATTTTCACTTACAAGTGGGACCACAGTTGAGCAAACCGACTATCGGCAAACCCCCACCCCACCCACCGCGTGATGGCTGAGAAAACAAGAGGGAGAAGAGATGGTTGTAGCATGGACTCCAAGAAAATTGGTGTCGGATGGGACTCGTGTGGGTGGCGTGTGCCATACTTCTAGACGTGAATGCTAGTTATGGCCCATGCCACCCCACTATATCGAGCCTATATCGAGATAAGTAGAACTAATTTCTTGTAGTCCGTGCTCAACCCTCCTCTATCTCTCTTCTCAACCAGCCAACGGATGCGCGGAGCCCATCGTCTGTTTGCTCACATGCGGCCCCACATGTCAGTGAAAACGCAAGAGGACCCACTGAACCTGCACATCTTTCACCTCGACGTGCTGGTGATGAAAAACAAATCCAATAAAGATCTTTGGTGGCCGCTTTTGGAGTTACTCAAGAGTAGTAAGATTCTATTTATAGTTTAACCCAAGATGCACATCTCGTGGCTTCAACTACCACTCTATTTTCTTTCATGACACGACCTAGATGCTGGGTGTCCCACGTGTCGGCAAAAGGAGGAAGAACCCGACCAAATCTTCGGTTCTACTCTCGGATTAGACTAGTTGTGCTAACTTAAATTTTTTATTTTTGTACTCCCTCCGTTCCAAAATACTTGACTTCCATTTGTCCAAAAATGGATGTACCTATATACTAAGACATGTCTAGATACATATATATTTTGACAAATAGAAGGCATGTATTGTGCAACGGAGGGAGTAGAATGGATGCAAGTTTTTGTATTGGGAAGAAGAGTACATCCATATATTGATAGAGCACAATTTAGTAGATGTTCTATCACTTTTAGCTAGCACAGACGCAAGATCGAGCCTCCGCAGATCAACAATGAATGCATCGAGAAGGCACTAATCCAACTTATAGGAGTAGTAAAATGTATTCTTGTGGCTCTTGTTTTCTTTCGTCTTGCTTTTCTAGTCAAAATTATCATTGGAGTTCGTGCAAAACGGAGGTGCGTTTGGGGTCATGCGTTGGAGTTGGCCTTACAAGTGGGACCGCAGTTAAGGAAACCGACTATCGGCAAACCCCCACCTCGCCCGCCACACGATGGCTGAAGTTAGAGAAACGACGAGGTTGAAGAGATTGCTCTAGCATGGAGTCCAAGAAATAATATGGTGTCAGATGGATGTCGTGGTGGTGGCGTGTGCCGTACTCCTGGACCTGAATGCTTGTTCTGGCCCATGCCACCCTACTACTCCTACTACTTACTCCTACTATATAGTACTAGTATCGAGGATTCGAGGTGCTGGTTACGTACAACAAACACATTAAAATATGGCTACAGTAAAAACACCCGCCCGACGTGCAAATCATGTGAAGCTAGTACAAATAGTGTACTACTATTGTTGATTGTCCTCATCCGATAACCTGTTGCAATGCATGTACAATTATGTATTCGGAAAATATTTTTTTGCCTCGTCGCACCACTCACTCAGAGAAGCGACTCGAAAGCCATTCATAAATTTAGTTTTTCCGCGAGTCGCCGGAGAAGACGGATTCGGCCTCGCCCCGTCGGAGTTGACTTTTTCCGCGAGGTGTTTTTTCTTCTAAGTCCCCGAATTCCCAGATCCAAGTGCTCTTGTTCATCGTGCCATATCTCCGCATCCGTAACTCCATTTTTGGCATATAGCATATCAAAATGTTCACCTCAGAGAGTACATCATTTCATTCCATTGCGTCATTTTCATTTGAGTTCATCTTGATGCGCGAAATGCTGTTAGAAGAGGGCTACTTGAGATATTTGTCAGATCTGCTGCTCTATTTAGCTTTTTGTCATTTTTGCCATGACTATTGTGTGCTTGATATGCCCATGAGCTCTACATATGTTTTGTTAAGGGTTTTGTCATCTTTCCAGAGGTGCAACCCATGTATTTTTGTGATGTGTGTGGTGACTATCACAAGCTTGCAAAGTGAGGCACTTGGTAATTCTGATTTCAGGGACTTGGCATTTCCACTAAGTCCTTGATCTGTTTGTCTCATGTTGCCATATGTTCATGTTGTTTCCTAGTGATCCGTCCCTCTTTTGAGGATGATCAGTAAGGATGTTTTGTTGATCTCATAGTGCTCTATCCATCCATGTCTTTGTTTGCAATTATGGAGCACCCTAGCTTGAGTCAATCGAGCTCTACTTTTGCTACTTGGTGAATCTGGGCAGATTGTCAACTTGTTTGCAATTTTGCCGTTGATGTTGTAGTTGATCCGTGCATGCTATGCTATTGTTCTTGCCATGTCTAGCTTTAATTTTGTGTGTTATTGTTAGATGTATGCTTAGCTTATCATGAGTTGCTCCGTATTGAGTGCATCGAGCTCGTAAACATGCTTACTTGAGTTATGTTTCAGCATGTGCCAGTTTTCACTAAGTCTGAAAACTGATTATGTTTTTGCCATGTTCACATGCTTGCAATTGTATTTTCTGATCCCTTTTGGCTCAAGGTCACTAAAGGACTTTTGTTAATATCTTTGAGTAGCTCTATGCCATGCTTTACTTTGCCATGTTCAGGTCCTGTAACATGTAGTTTTGTCGCTCCGAAGAGTGCTATCTGATCTGAAATTCCAGACAAGTGTTAATTTCACTAAGTCTGAAATCTGTTTGCCATATGCATTTTTTCCATGCTTGTTTGAACCTGTTAATGGATGAATTGGCCGTAGCTCAGTGCTAGACTTTTGTTAAGCATGGTGAATACATCCCTGCCATGTATTTTTATGCCATGTTTGGTTGCTGTAGCACGTTCATCTCATTGCATTTAGATGGTTACTTGCTGTAATCGCAGACCGGTGTCATATTTAAATCGCTTGCCATTTCCAAACCGTAACTCCGATTCCGGCGTTCTTTATATCGTTTTCAAGCGATTTCATCTCATCTTTCCAGTGGCACACTTGGATTCCCAAGTTGAGGCCAGGATCATGCATTCCTTGTCACATCTTGCATATGCATCCCGCATCGCATCCCGCATAGCATATCATCTTTGCTTCATCTTGTTTGTTCCTTGCACGTGGTTGATTGTGTCCTTGTTGCTTGTTTGTCTTGTTTGGGTAGAGCTGGGAGACGAGTTCGCTAACAAGGAGCCCATTGAGTTTGCTTTCGAGGATCCAGTCAACTCTGACAACTTTGCAGGCAAGATGTTCATTCCCTCGAAATCACTACTATCTTTGCTATGCTAGATTGCTCGCTCTTTTGCTATGGCAATGCTACGATGCCTACCAGTTGCTTTCAAGCCTCCCAATATTGCCATGTCAAACCTCTAACCCACCATGTCCTAGCAAACCGTTGATTGGCTATGTTACCGCTTTGCTCAGCCCCTCTTATAGCGTTGCTAGTTGCAGGTGAAGTATGGAGGCCGTTCCTTGTTGGAACATTTATTTACTTGTTGGGATATCATTATATTATCTTGTTATCTTAATGCATCTATATACTTGGTGAAGGGTGGAAGGCTCGGCCTCTCGCCTAGTGTTTTGCTCCACTCTTGCCGCCCTAGTTTCCATCATATCGGTGTTATGTTCCCGGATTTTGCGTTCGTTACGCGGTTGGGTTATAATGGGAACCCCTTGATAGTTCGCCTTGATTAAAGCTTTTCCAGCAATGCCCAACCTTGGTTTTACCTTTTGCCACCTAGCCTCTCTTTCCCTTGGGTTTCCGGAGCCCGAGGGTCATCTTATTTTAGCCCCCCCGGGCCAGTGCTCCTCTGAGTGTTGGTCCCACCGAGCGATGTTCGGGGCTACCAGGGGCAACTCTGGGCTGGCCTACCCGACGTCTGGCTCATCTAAGTGTGCCTTGAGAACGAGATGTGTGCAGCTCCTATCGGGATTTGTCGGCACATTCGGGCGGTGTTGCAGGATTAGTTTTAACCTGTCGAAGTGTCTTGAAGAACCGAGATACCGAGTCTGATCGGAATGTCTTGGGAGGAGGTCTATTCCTTAGTTGACCGTGAGAGCTTGTCATGGGCTAAGTTGGGACTCCCCTGCAGGGATTTGAACTTTCGAAAGCTGTGCCCGCGGTTATGGGCAGATGGGAATTTGTTAATGTCCGGTTGTAGATAACTTGAACCCTAACTTAATTAAAATGAAACTGAGTGTGTTACCGTGACGTCCTCTTCTCGGCGGAGTCCGGGAAGTGGACACGGTGTTGGAGTAATGCTTGCGCAGGTTGTTCTCTAATTTCTCACTCGCGCTTTGCCTCCTCTTCTCGCTCTCTTTTGCGAACAGGATAGCCACCATATTTTGCTAGTCGCTTGCTGCAGCTCCACATATATTTGTACCTTGCCTTACCTATAAGCTTAAATAGTCTTGATCGCGAGGGTGCGAGATTGCTGAGTCCCTGTGGCTCATAGATTACTATTACACCAGATGCAGGGCCCGATGATTCCACTCCAAGTTACGCGCTCAAGGTCCAGTGGGAGTTCGACGAAGAGTCTCAACGTTACTATGTTTCTTTTCCTGATGATCAGTAGTGGTGCCCAGTTGGGGTTGATCGGGACCGTGTCACATGTTGGGTTATCTTTTATTTTGGCGCCGTAGTCGGGCCATGAGTGTTTGGATGATGTAATGTTATTTATGTACTTGATTGACGTGGCGAGTGTAAGCCAACTATGTTATCTCCCCTTTTATTATCTATATTACATGGGATGTTGTGAAGATTGCCTAACTTGTGACATATGCCTTCAATGCGATTATGCCTCTAAGTCGTGCCTCGACACGTGGGAGGTATAGTCGCATCGAGGGTGTTACACTATTAAAGGAAACCCTACTTCATGCAGACTAATCCATGTCTTGGTTGAATAAGAAAAGGAAGGGAGACTGTACTGTCCAAGAGAGTAGGCATCGAACCCGCATCTAGGTTGAAAAGGGGAAAATCAGTAGCTAAGGAACGAGTCTCGTGCCTATTGGTTGAAGAAGGGTAGAAAGGCATGACAACGCAATAGAGAATGACCAGGTCGATCGGTTTGTTGTCCTCGCATAGGAAAAAGGTGGCTAAAGAGAGCAAAAATGGGACGTAATCCACATATGCTGCCTGGATATTTGTTGCTCTGGGCAACCATACCTCCCTCACCACTCTGCGTCCGTGGAGGTACATCGTACTGGTGCGCCCACTATCCGAATGGGCCTCCCATGCTCTTATTGCCACTTTTTTTGCTGTTAGTATAACGCCAGCAGTCAAGTCAAGCAATGCTGCTGCTAAAGTGATGCCACATTTAACTAATGCCGCTCTCAGTCTAATGCCACTGATAAATTTAAGCAATGCCATTTAATGTCACTAGATTATTTCAGGGTTAGCTATTGATTGTGGATGTATTAAAGATTTTTCAGCTAAGGCATTCTAATGCTGTTGCACAGCCAGTATACCAACGATGAAACTTGTTACTACCTTCAGATTTTTGCACTGTTAATGCTTATAGATTACATACCTCACTTTCATGAGATAAGTTAATTTTTTTGTACAGTGTCACCAAAATGCTAAGGCGCTGATGTCATTTTATTTTGGTTAAACTACATAGACAACTATGAAGACAAGAGGAAAGGTCAAGAGTGGGCACCTCCTCCTCCGGCTGTTCTCTTGATTAGTTCGATCAAGTTTTTATGTTTGATCGATTATCAAGATTGGGATAGCAATTTTTAAGGTCCCCCCGAGTTCGAAATGATATTTACCTTGGAGGTACATGGTTTGCAATTTTTTTATACTGTCATTAGTTAATAATGCTAGTTACCTTTAGACTTTTATATTTGGTTTAATTCTCATGCAGAGCTAGTATACCAATGCTGAAACTTGTTACCTTTACATTTTGTATTGTTAATTCTTATAGAAACCTTCCAGTGCTAGAGTTTATTAAAATCTGTTCAGTAAAACCATTGTACTGTACCCTGTAATAAACTAACTACTCTATTGTTGCACTAGCCACTGGATTAGTGTATATTTGTAGTATTCGAATGGTGTTGCATTAGCGTATGGACATAAATAAAGTGTGGCAAGCTTTCCCAGATATGTGCTCAAGAAAACTACTACCTGTTTTTCTAAATACTAGGCGTTTGGGTACTTTAAATTGAACCGTGAAAACGTCTTATATTAAGGAACAAAGGGTGTAGAGTTCACCCAAATTATCCGGGTAAAGCTAGTCACACCTTTGTTAAAATTAATGTTCATTATGTTATCGGAGGAGGTCTGTATGTTTGTCTCTAATGCCTGTCGACTACATACCTGACATCATGATGTAATGTTAAGTCATTTCCTTTTGTACAGTGTCACTGAATTGTGAAGGCGGTGATGGCATTTTATTTTAGCAGAACTGCACAGAATTTGCTTAAAAGAAGAGGAAAGGTCAGGAATGGCTCAGTTTTTCAGAAAAAACTATGTATGCCTTCCTGACATCAGCCGCTGTTGCTTTATTTATTCCTTCAAACAGGTGGTTAGAAACAGTCTTGCTACCTTTTCCCATTATGAAATTGGAATTCTTATATTTGTGAGTCTATGCTTCAACTAGTGCCACTTTTAGAGTAATCACACTTTCAATATCTATGCAAATAGGGATGCTCGATTTTAGTGGAACTGCACAAAAAGTCCGACTGGTTCAACATTAGGAGCATGTTTTTTTCCAAACCTTTATATCCAATTGGTGGCACTATGAGCTGTTCATTACAAAGGTACATGGTTTGCTACTATCTTGCTACTCTTTTTGTACTGTCATTAGATAGTAATACTAGTGGTTTGCATGTGAATTTATTGGCAGGGTGGACCTACATTGGAGGTGCGGGACAGGATTCAATGATTGGATGCTCAAATTTCGGTTGTATTGATTTCACCTCTTCCATCACTACAAACATGGATATCCTTGGTCTGATGAAGAATAGGCGCTATATTTCTGCTCTGAACTAGCAAACCAACTCAGTATGAAATTGTCCAGGGTAAAACATAACTATATCAGATTGTCCAGTGCAGAACATGACAGATGCTAAGCGGAAGAGACATGTTTAAACCGAAAATACATGGTGTGGTATATGTTTACTAGCTGCTTGATATTTGTGCAGATAGAGATGTCTGCCCGTTGCTATTTGGCAAACAAACAAAGTGTCCGCAATTTTGGTTGAACTGCACAAGAGAATAGTATAGTCACTGCATGTAGTGTCATTTGAAAATAGACACATAAAGATTGTATAGTCACTTCGTGGACTGCAGAAAAGTAGTACTATACTATTTATTAGCCAACACTAGGTGCTTCATTGCTTTGGTCTGATTATACAATGGGCATCATTTTGCCAAAGTTAAAGTTTGTATTCCAAAAATAGTCTCGCGGTGTGATCGAGAGAAGACCAAATCATATTGCAGTGGATGTTCCTGCATCATGTGTGGTTCATTCTCATGGTTCCAGCTGTTGGTGAAACCACTTACGTTTGCAAGAGGAATTGTAGACTTCACAAACAAATTTGTCTTTCAGTCTTTATTGAATGTTGGCCAAGAGAAGCATCCATGTTAGTAGGAAGAACATATATTTTTTCTATATCTCTGCTTTTGGAGCTACATATTTGTATATGATCTGTGAATCATTGAGATGCATTAACATGTTGATCTTATGTATGGGAATCGTACTAGTTAGTTTTAGTTGCAACGCGAGATCCGAAGTGGCTGATCTTTGCTTTTGGAGCTACATATTTGTATATGATCTGTGAATCATTGAGATGCATTAACAGTTACTTATTTCTGTTCCCTCAGTGTTTACAAGTTACTGATCGATCACTAGCTAGCCTACAAATGCGCTCCTGGCAGTTTTATTTGCGATGCAAGATGCGAAGTGGCAGCTTTTTTGAATAAAATGCCTACCTCTGAAGAAACTGACATGCTACACTATCGATCCTACACGGATAAAAATGCCTACCTCTGAAGAAACTGACAAGCTACACTATCGATCCTACACGGATAAATAGCGGATCACGCACGTACTACCTCCTTTTCGGTTTACAGGGCTCAATTCAAGAAACGGCCTACTCGATCCTACACGAATAAATAGCGGATCACACACGTACTAGTACCTCCTTTCCGGTTAGCAGGGCTTAATTCAAACCTCACACCAACCAAGGTACTCCCTCCGTCCGGGATTTATTAGTCCCATCAGCAAAGCAGCAAGACCAAGGCATGGTGTTGGGGATATAATTATTTACGTAAGCCGCCCAGGAGGGGCCGGGTTACGCAAAGAGAAGCCCATCTGAAGCCCAAGACCAAGATGTGAAGATGGCGGTTCAGTAAAGGGTCTAAAGGCCCACAGACGATTTAGGGCCCATGGTGATAAACCGCCATGAGGGCGCGACTTGTATTGTAAGGTAGAAATAACTAGTCACCGATTCGGACACTGTTTATGAGCTGTCCGGGACTCTGTAAGCCGTAGGGCGTCGACCCGTGTATATAAGGGGACGACCCGCTGGTGGCTCAGGGAAGAAGAAACAAGAGATCGAGAACCGGGCATAGCGTATCTCGCTCCCTGGTCATCGAAACCTCAAGCAATTCCAACCCAACTAGACGTAGGCCTTCCTTCTCCGTAAGGGGCTAAACTACTATAAACCTCGCATGTCCTTTGTCCCGATTAACCCCTTTAAGCTTCCTAGTTGCGATGGCTCCATGATCAAGTCCTTGCAAGAGGACATCTGCCGTGACAATTCCATGACACATGGCAATAATTAACGTCATGCAGAAATTTAAGCCTAATTAATTCCAGCGATTTAAGTGGCTGCATGCGTGCCCTCGGCTGTGACTTGTTGCATGCTGCTTCGCGTACTGCCTGTGAGCGATTCTGAGTGCCTGCATGCAGCTGACCGTAATTAAGGCAGCTAACTGATGCGAAAAAAGATACGCTTTAAATCCGTGGAATCATTATTGACAAGGAGGGAGATGATTCGTGTGCATTCGTTGGACCGCCATGCCGGCGTGCGACCCAGACGGGACGGGATGGCATAGTCATAATCTCAGTTTCTCTAGTTTTCCACGGCAAGCTGGCGCTCTAAGCCATTATGCATTGAATTCCGATGACCGTTGCGCTACCTTCCGCCTATAAGTACTGTTTCCCGGCCTTCTCAGGTGCCACCATGACCCAACTCGCCATATCCTCATAAGCCCCCACCGGCCCGACGTCGCTCACCATGTCCGCCATGCCCCCGCCCGTCCGCGGTAGGCAACGCCGGAGGCAGTCACCGCCGGAACTAGTGTTCGGGTTTTCACCGGAAGGCAGACGGAGGGAGGAGGCATTCTATCTGTCTTTAGATGGCAATGCGGAGATCGAGGAGTTGTTGGAGCATGACCGCGTGGCGGAGGAGCAGGAGTTGTTGGAGCGTGACCGCCTGGCGGAGGAGCAGCGTATCGCCGATTTAAGCCGCCAGCAGGACATGGAGCAGCAGCGCACCGACGCTCTGAGTCGCGAGCAGAGCGCCCGCAACTGGGCCGACTACATGGAGGCCGGCGCCCAGGAAATAGCCCTGGAGGCTATCGGGCACGCACGCGTTCGCGACGCCAATTTTTACTACCAGCTCGTCAAGTGGGTTTCCCACTTGGAAGCCGAAGCTTCGGTGGACCACGCCAACATGGAAAGGGCCAACGCGCGCGAGCAACGTGCCCTATCGCACCTCTGGCAAGTCCGAGGCGAGGCGGAGGACGCCGGTGCCGGCGTTTAGCATGGACAGCAGATGGCGGCCGGCATCGTCTAGTTAGCTAAGAGTAAGTTAGTACTTGTACGCTACTAGAGTGTTAGTCGGAGTAGATAGTTAACTTGGCTATGATGGTTGTCAACATGGAAGTTCAGTACTCTATATGTGGATCAGACCTGTTACTTTGCTCTGAATGTTGAACTTTCCGTTTGAACTTATGGAATGGGTTGTTATTTTTTTAAATGGGTTGTATTTGTCCTCCACGGTTTAGAGGCTGACTTGTGGGCCTAGCAAGTTGACGCGTACACAATCAGGAGATGATTGTACGTGGAGAGGATGACAGCAGGGACCCGCCAAGTTCATGGCAGTACGCAAGCAAGTGCCTAATTATTTCAAGCCAAAAAAAAATGGCTCCTCCTAGTGGATTTCTGACATCTGGGTCCCATGCCATTGTCAACGTAGTCAATAAACGAGAGAATTGCACAACGAGCGGCTGACACCAGGGACCCAACAACTTACCCAATTATTTTTGTTTTGGGTTAATTTGATAAATGCCACTCCAAATCTGGTGTATCCAAGAAATGCCACTGCAATTTTCAAACTTTGAAAAATGCCATTTCATGCCATTTATAGTGGCATTTTTCGAAGTCTGGAGTGGTGTTTTTCAAAGTTTGCAAACTGCAGTGGCGTTTTTCAAAGTTTGCAAAAATTGCAGTGGCATTTTTCAAAGTTTGTAAATTGCAGTGGCATTTTTATGAATCACCATAATTGGAGTGGCATTTATCTGATTTGTTTTTGAGACGGAAGCAGGGTGTCAACTGGGCTGTGCGGGACACTCTGGCCTGTCTAGACAGCCTTTTCTTTTATGTTTACCACAGACCAGCCCTGTAGTTTTTTTTCTTTCTGAAAATGGCCAGCCCAGTTCTTTTGTGATTTGTCAAGTAAGTCGCTTTATCAGGCTTGTTGGGCTGCAAATCTTTCAAGACGAGGGGAGCTTCATTCGGCTAGCCGAGAAAATGGCCTATCAGTAATGTGAAATGGGCTGTACATTTTTAAAACACATCAAACCGGCAATTATTTTCAAATATCTTTTTTTATTTCGAGATTTTAAATTGCATTGATTTTTATGCATGGACAGTTTATTGGATTTTATATTGATATACATTTATTTTTAAAATCAGTCTGAATGTGACTCAAAATTTCGGGATTAAAAACAGTTCAGACCGCACCGACATATGCAAAATTTCGTATAATTTTTTAACCGTGGCCACAATATGGGCTGTAATGCTAACATAAAGAATATGGGCTCCAAAAAAACCTGTAAGAATTAGCAAATGGGCTATAAATTATTTGAAATAATGGCAGATGGGCTGTATGCTGTTTTCCACAGATTTGAGGCTTTCCACAGATGGCATGTATACTATTGGATGTCCATCCAACGGCCGTCGTGCTTCTTCAATCTCTGCTCTTCCTGCTCCAGCCGCTCAAACAAGCGCCAGCGGGACTGCCTGCTCCCTCCTCCCCATGGCCGGCTGTGCTGCCGCGCAGGCCTCACTGCCCCACCGTACTCCCATTGCTGGCCTAGCCATCCCTCTACTCACCCACACCTGCTGTTATTCTCCGGCGACGGCAGACGAACCAGTAAACCCTCGTACAGTCGTACTCCCCTCCGCGTGGGAAATAAAACAACGCCCGAGTCTTCCCTGCCTCCGTGCCGTTCCCTTCCTAGGCCTCGCCGTCGTCCACCGCCCTGGTGCCTCGGTGTGGCGTGGTCAGCGTGGTCAACAACCGACATGCATCTGCAGTGGACTGTACGTGGAGAGGCTGACAGGTGGGTCCATGGCCGCACGCAAGGAAATGCCTCCTTATTACGTGCAAAATAATGATTTCCTCCACTTGACATCTGGGACCCACCTAAACGGCCTCCCTATTTCACGAAAAAAACATTACCGCCGCTGACAGCTCGGACCCACCAGCTATATCTTCGCACGCAAGGAAGTGCCTCCTTATTACGCACAAAACAAATGAATACTCCCCCTGCTAGCTGGGACCCAGTATAGTGGGCCTACTAAGTTGACGGGGATGAAGGGCTTTGTCAACTTAGTCAATATGCATGATTCTAGCTTGACTGACCGTACGATGTCCATCCAACGGCCGTAGTGCTTCTTCAACCTCTGGTCTTCTTGCTCCAGCCGCCCAAAGCAGCGCCGGTCGTGCCGCCTGCTCCTGCCTCCCATGGCCGGCTGTGCTGCCGCGGAGGCCTCGACGCCCCCATACTACTCCCACCGCTAGCCAGGCCATCCCTCCACTCCACTCACCCACACCCCCTGTTATTCTGCGGCGACGGCAGTGCATCCGAACCAGTGAACCCTCATACTCCTCTCCGCGTGGGCATCCACTGCCGCGTCTTCCCCGGCTCCGCGTCGTCCCCTTCCTAGGCCTCACCGTCGTCCACCGCCGTGGTGCTGTTAGCATGGCGTGGTCAATGTGGTCAACGACCGAATTCCATCGGAAGAGTACTGTACGTGGATAGGCTGACAGCTGGGTCCACGGCAGCCGCAAGGAAGTGCCTCCTTATTACGCGGAAAATAATTATTCCTCCACCTGACAGCAGGGACCCACCGGACGCCCACCAGTATATCACGAAAAAAAACGTTTGCCCCTGACTGCTGGGACGCACCTGACGGGCCACCGTATTTCGCAAAAAAAAATGTTCCCCCTGCTGTCAGCTCGGACCCATCGAAAGTGCCTCCTTATTACGCACTAAAAAATGAATACCCCCTGCTAGCTGGGACCCACCTTGGTGGGAGGCTGACTTGTGGGCTTTGTCAACTTAGTCAATATGCACGATTCTAGCTCCAGTGACCATACGATGTCCATCCAACGGACGTAGTGCTTCTTCAACCTCTGGTCTTCTTGCTCCAGCCACCAAAACCAGCACCGGTCGTGCCTCGTGCTCCTGCCTCCCGTGGCCGGCTACGATGCGACGGAGGCCTCACCGCCCCCTACTACTCCCACCGCTAGCCAGAACATCCCTCTACCCACCCACATCCCCTGTTATTCTGCAGCGACGGCAGCCTCACACCGCAGCGAACCAGTGAACCCTCGTACTCCTCTACGCATGAGCATCCACTGCCGCGTCTTCCTCGGCTCCGCGTCGTCCCCTTCCTAGGCCTCGCCGTCGTCCACCGCCATGGTGCTCTCGGCGCGGCGTGGTCAACGTGGTCAAGGAACGACTTCCATCGGACGTGGACTGTACGTGGAGAGGCTGACAGCTGGGTCCACGGCCGCAGCAAGGAAGTGCCTCCTTATTACGTGCAAAATAATTATTCCTCCACCTGACAGTGGGGACCCACCGGACAGGCCACCGTATTTCGCCCCCCTGACTGCTGGGACCCACCAGCTACATCTTCGCACGCAAGGAAGTGCCCGACAGTCGGGACCCACCTGGTCGAAGCGTACGTAGCGTTGTCATTCTGGTCGCGAACATGTACATACATATATACTGGTGGATGTAGAGGCGCGCACGTGTCGTAGTAGAGGCGGCCAGGGTGCAAGAAAGAAAATACAGCCACGTATGTGTACATACAGGTGAGGTCTCGAACGCCTACTCGCGCATACGTACGGCGAGGGCTCGTTGACATGGCTGGGTCAAACGGAGAAACAACGTCGTCATCATGTTCACAGGGAGGCAACGGAATGCGTCGTGTTCAATGGGGAGGCAATGGAATGCGTTGTGTTCATGGGGAGGCAACGAAATGCGTCGTGTTCATCGGGAGGCAACGGAACGCGTGGGAGCCAACCGGCTGGGTTGGAACGGAATGTGTGGTCATGTTCATCGGGAGGGCTTGGACGGAACAGGTGATGGAAACGAGGCCTGGCTTACTGCACAACGGAGGAAACGGACCTCCTACGTTCAGAACGGGGTCCTGTTGATCGGGAGGGGTCTGGCGTACAGCAAAACGGAGGAAACGGACCTCCTACGGTCGAAACGGGGGTCCTGTTGATCGGGAGGGGTGTGGCGTACCGCAAAACGGACGAAACGGACTTGTGTTGGAGATCTATGGTCGAAACAGGGGTCCTGTTCATCGGGAGAGGTGTGGCGTACCGCAAAACGGGACTCCACGGGATACTGTTCATCTCCACCATCGACCCCCTCCAGCCTCCACGAGCTACTGTTCATCCACCATCGACATCCTCCAGCCTCCACCCGCGACTGTTCATCCACGGGCTCCTGTTCATCCAGCCTCCACCGCGCGCTACTCCACCGGCTACTGTTCAACCAACCCTCTCCACGGGCTCATGTTCAACCACCCCTCCACAGGCTACTATTCATCCTGCCCTCCACCGTCTACTGTTCATCCTGCTCTCCACCGTCTACTGTTCATCCTGCCCTCCACGGGGTGGTCCTGTTCATCCAGCCCTCCACGGGGTCCTGTTCATCCAGCCCCAACCGGCTCGATCGATCAGGGTCCTGTTCATCCAGAGGCAACACCACGGGGTCCTGTTCATCCACCCCCATCGTGAACTGTTCATCCACCCCCCCAGCAACGCTCACTGTTCATCCAGAGGCAGCATCGATCGGCTTCAATTAGCAGCAGTAGCGAAGGAATCGCTCGATCGGGTTCAGTTAACAGCCATCGATCGATCGCTCGGGTTCAGTAACGCGTAGCCTGCAGTGCGATCGCTCGGGTTCAGTTAGAGCCCAACGCCTCGCTCGGGTTCAGTTAGAGCCAACGCCTCGCACACACGCGCGTACGTGTACGAGAGAAATGCGCATCGCTCAGCCCCCGACCTCCCACCGTAACCGGGAACTCTCCGAAATTTTCCTCCCCCTCGCTTCTACCATGGTTTTTCCCATCATGGACGGCACAAAGAATGTCATGCAGCTGCGTCTCCAGCCCGCCCAGGACGAAAAGACCATTTTCTGTCATGATTTTTTGTCATAGAAGTAGGAGCCCACCACATCTATGATGATACCGGGTTTTGTCACAATTATCGTCATAGAAGTGTCATATGTATGACAGAAAAAAATTCGTTCGGCCCAAAATGTCACGGATGTGTCTTTTTTTGTAGTGGTAGTACGTAGTAAGAGACAAATGCCGCCCAAGAGTTCCCTTCTCGACCTACTTTTGGGTGTTTGGAAGAGTGTATGGAGGGTGCATGAGTCCACACTAGTTTAGCACAAATACACTAGAAGCATGCATGAAGAGAGCATGCATGAAGAGGGGTGCTGAGTTGAGCATGCATGAAGAGGGAACAACTATGCTGAGACGAGAACGCAACTAAACACACCCTATATGCCACGCATGTTCATACCATTTGTGCCTTTCTACTTCACTTATTGCGCTACATTACTCAGGTTCGTACGTCCACTCCTGCGTACATGTACGTCTTGTAGTTCCCGTCCCACGTGTTCTTCATATAGATGGAATGATCCTTGCATAACATGTGCACCTTGATGCTAGATGTCTCGCGTGTTGGCAAAAGGATGAACAAAGCTCACGTAAAAATTTAGAGTGGAAGAACATAGATTTTGGACGACCGAGAAGGAGCAAGGAACCTCGTGGTGGAGCATCTGCACTCATAATATTTAATATTACTCAGCGATATAAAATTAACCAATCATCTCCACAGTGGACTGGAAGAGTACGAAACATGGCAGCCCAGTGTAGTATCCTACTAGTAGATGGCTAACCCATGCTATCACCATATTTCTTGGCTTCCGTGCGACACCTATCTCTAGTAATCCAGCAACCTGTATCGCTTCTCCCTCCTCATCTCTATCAAAGTGCGGCGGGCTGGCATTTCTGCCGTCTATTGAGGTCGGTTAACTATCACATGTTAGCGACATGCCAAGAGCATTCTAAAAAAAATTCCTTTCACGTTCCATTTTCAAAAAGAAAAAAATCCTTTCACGTACGAATTTGCATCTATGCTTTGAGCAACTTGCATGTCCTATACTGCTCATGTTTGATACTCTAACTTAGCTAGAGGTTAGACTAACGCATGACTAAACCTGAACTAACTGTAGCTAAAGAGGTGTTTGGGTGACAGGCTTAGATTGACAATAAATGCACTTCATGGAGAGAGAAAAGTGATTTTTCAGTGGTCCCAATGAGAACTATCCCCAGTTAGCACCTCTTGGGTGGGATAGTTTTTTTGGTGGGTTCGGTGCAACTTGCTCCAATTTAAACCCTCATGTTTGGATAGTTTAGGGCTATTTGAGCCCCAACTAGCTCAAACTAACTCTAACCCATGGATCCAAACAGGGCCTATGGCCAGTCTCGACGCTAAGCAGTCGCGTGCACCGGGAAGCGGCACTCTCTCGGCCGTCGCGCCACTTCAAAGCCGGCGCTAGTGAGAGGTCGCCTCCGCTCTGGCTGGGCATTAATGCGGCACTGACACTCCAGGGCGACGCTGACCGTTTCATGCGGGAAGCGCGAGCTGGCAAGGGAGTATAGGTTTTGAACCGTTTCAGGTGTAGTACTGGTAGTTTGCAAAACTACTCAATTATTGCACTCAGTTTCCTAAGAAATTGTGGTAAAAAAACGTTACTCCACAGCCCGCTTCCCTTCTCCTTCCTCTTCCACTGCCCGCGCATGTCCGCGGGAAGTGACCGGTCAACCCTTATATAGGAGTGCTAGCACAAAAAGATGCATGCATGACCACTAAAATTTCCATATTAAAGCGCCGCTCCGGCGGGAGTATGGCGTATGTTGTTACCTTTGGCCGGCCCATGGCTACCGGGCGACGGCGACCAGAGAAGAGGCGGCAGGAGGGGAATGAATGCAGCTACTGTTTGGGTTCGCCTTCCGGCTTAAATAAATGCGCAGCATCACGTGTACCTGCGGGTGCACAAATTGTAACATACGTGTCTGCTTAAGTGGGCATCACGTAACTGGTGTGTGTGTGAGAGATTCTGAGAGACAGAGTGCGCATGTGCAACTCTACTCTTCGAACATGTACTCAACCTTTTGCATCGGGATATAAGTATAACGGTATTTACTTTAGCTAGTGATTTACGTGGCCATGTTAACGTGGTTGTGTCAAAAAAATGTCACTTCCTGCTCGTGATTTGCATTGTATAATTACAAGCAAGATTCTCGTGCATTGCATGGAACATCAATATGCATTTTTTTTATAGAACACCTATTGTGATTGACCCATGCAGGAGTAATCCCATGTGTAAAAACTAATGATATCTCAAGAATTTTATCGGAAAACTGGTATCTCGAGAATGTCATCGAAAAAATGAAAGATGAGAGATAAGGCGAGGAGGAGTGGAGCGTGGTGGTGACTGGTGGTCGGAATGGGCGGAGGCATGGGGATGGACGGCGCCGGTAGGCGGCAGCGGCCACCATGCATGCTAGATTGTTCCAGAGACTTATTCCTTTTTTAATTGCTGAGCAATGAGGTTGCGAGAGATAATGATGTGCAGAGAGGTGACGGTATCTTTTGTAAAATTATCATAGTTTGCTTTCTATCCTCAGATATAGATCATACGGTCTGTATTACAAGATGGCAGGCACACCATCACCACCAACTCGTTTTTTATAAGGGTACAGATGATAAGTTTGCTGACTACTAAAGTAAAGTGGAATTTGTCCATGTTATGCAAGTAAATAAAGGTGATTGTTTATCATACGGGTAAGGTTGGATGAAGGGTGGTAGGAACAAATGCTC
>NC_057806.1:383896876-383908163 GCF_018294505.1 Triticum aestivum | reverse complement strand
GAGATTGTTAAGTGTGAGTGTGTGTTTTACCCATCCAGGTGGAAGTTATGTGCACAAAAGAGGAGAACGATTCGATGTGGCATTAGGATTGAGGGTAATTAACTACGTATGGAGACATAGAGACCTTGAACGTGCATGTGTGATAGGTATACATGTATACGTGGGATGTGTGTGTGTGCACGCGCGCATGATCGAGATAAAAGAAAGAAGACATAAGTCATAAGATCAACGACATGGGAGAGACAGATCGGTATGACAATATGCATGCATGTGAGAATGCATGGAAGAAATCCCGACAATTGAGCATGTGTTTTTGTCTTTAAGAGATAGTGGTGTGGGCTGGAGCATGCATCTATGGAGAGCAAAGGGAGTGAGGTGCAACGATTGTGCAAAAGAGACCAACCTATAAATGCATATGTATGGAGAGACATATATAGTGTGGATGATAGGAAGCAAGACTCCGTGCGAGAAAGAAATGTTGACAGAGAAACTACAGATAGATATAGAGATGGAGATTCTAGCTAGAGGGACATCCGCTAGTTTGGGTGTTGGAGATGACCGTCGGGTGGTTCAAAGGGTGAAGTTATATATGTGTGTGAGAGGGCACTTGACTGCATGTAGAGAGAAACATATGTAGTGTGCATGATAGGAATCAAGAGTGAGGACGAGAAAGAAGGTTGATGGAGAAACATATAAATAGAAAGATAAAGATGCTAGCTAGTGTGCGTTAGAGATAGGAGTCGAGGGGATCAGATGGCTGGGTTATGTGTGTGGGTGTGAGAGAGATAGAGAGAGGGTGCGTGTGAGTCACATACAAACAGATATTAGAGAGAAATGAGATCCAGAGAGACAGAGTTTTGTGTCTGCGAGAGAGAAAGATATTTCACAACGAGAGTGATAGCTAGAGAGACATACGAGGGAACTCAAGATATCTCTAGGGAGAGAGGGTGTGTGTGAGCGACATACAAGAGAACAATAGATAAATATGAGACCCTGGGAGACAGAGTTTGTGTTTGTGTGTGAGAAAGAGATATTGAAGAGGAAGAGTCGTAGGTTCTCATATCTAAGGAGCGAAAGACATCTCTGTATGAGGGGTGTGCGAGTGGCACACATGGGAATAGTAGAGAGAAATGAGACCCCCGGAGACAAACTTTTGTGTTTGTGTGAGAGAAAGAGATTCCACATGGAGAATCATAGTTAGAGACACATAGCAGGGAGCGAGATATACTTAGAGAGAGATAGAGTGATGAAGGTCGAGGGAGAGAGTACCGTTAGTGTGTTACGAAGATAAAAGATCATTGTCGACATACAGGTAGCACGAGAGATACCTGAGAGACGATGAACGCGTATAGGTCCAGAGAGATAGTCCTATATAAGCATGAGTGATAGCTATATGAGACGAATATCTGGATTAAAGGGGATTCAAATATTTAAACTGGAGATCACGACATCGATAATATCATAACGCAAATTGGTGTATCAAACATGCAAATTCATTTGAATTTGGGCACACATGTAATGTTATATAGTTTATCAATATTGGTGATCCATAGACTCTTCAATTACAAACAATGCATGGTTTATATGCAATTAATGTCTAAACGGGATTACACTATATGTTGCGTGTGTGAAACACATTATACATGTTTGAGAAGTAAAGAAACCCGCATGAAAGACACATTAATTGGAGACAGTTAGCGAGGAATGCTTACATTGGATTTCAACATAAAGTGGTTTCAAATATTTGAAAATCCAAATTGATGGATACAACCTTATGAATCTGAGATCATGCCATTTGTAAACCATATTTATGTATAAATGGTGTTGTGCTTTTGAAAGTATATATAAAAAATGATGTATATAGAATGTAATTCCAATTGAAAATGGATCCCGCCCGAAAAAAATAGAATACAAACGGCATTCGAATTGAGTTGGCACGGTAAATGTGCACTCTGCAAAATTTGAACGAAGGGGGGAAAGTCGCAGTAACCGCCCGAAACCAAAATCTGCGAGATGGAAATCACTACTGCCTATCCCTGCCACGCAAAGCCTATATGTTGGAATTCTATAGGTTTCGATAGGGGTAGGATTGTAATTTCACCCAAACGTGACGTAACCGCGTCTCACCCGGATTCATACACGGTGGGTGCCAAAACACAGTGTGTCCTCGGCCGAAATCGACTCCCTCCCTGATTCATATTCATACACAGTGGGCGCCAAAAACAAACTCTCGTCGGCAAATATTCGGTGTATGCGAGATTACCGTCCTATCCCCAACCGACTAGTGTTGCTGTGATGTAGTAGAAATTTGAAACTGGGGCTAAGTTTGTAAATTTCCTCGCATTTGAGACAAGCGCGCCCTGAATACATGGTTCCCCCTTTCCTCTCTACCTCCCTTTTCCCCATTCGTACTCCGTGGGCGCCAAAACACCCTCTCCACCCCACCCTCCTCCGTCCGCCGCTGTCCGCCACCCCATCCACCGCCGTCCTCCTCCACCATGCCGGAGCTGATACCCGGACGCCGCCGTCCATTACAAGAGATCGACCTCTCTCATCCACGGCTTCGGACCAGGATCCTTGCATCCCGTCCTCTCGCTTCATCCCCGCCATCATCCACCTTGCCGGCGCCGCTCCTACGACCGTCTCGTCCACCGCGCCCCGCCGCCACCGTCTACCCTCCTACATCTGCTTCCACGCCGCCGACAGCCATCGCTACCGCAGCACCGTCAAATTCTCAGCAGATGCATACACGGTGCCGCACCAGAGGCGGTACTCTTTCGTATCTGCTCAACTTATTTATTGCAACAAGAAAATAGATCGCCACTGCTTTACTCTGATTTCTTGTCTTGGTTGCGAAGTTGCCTTTGTCCGGTTTGCACCTTCAGATCCGCCATGGCACGCTCAACACCATACTCGCAATGCTTATGGTTTTCCCCTTTTATATTCCACACTAGTTAAAGCACAGTAGACTAAATTTCAAAATTGGGTCAGTCGATTTTTCAGAGCTCGCCGGTGTTCGCCGGTGCGATTGAAGGGGCTCGGGTGGGGACGGTGGTTGTGAGGGGCGGTGGTGGGGCCTTGTCGAACGAAGAAAACTCGACGCGGGTGGGGGCGGGGGTGGGGGTGGCGGAGGAATACAGGCGATGGGGCCGGTGGTTCGATCGGCGGCCCGTGCGGTGTTCTGTATGGGAAGCACAGTATGTTCCTTGTCAAGAAGGGGAGCAGGGACATCTACGGTCAACAGCTGATAGAGCTAGCCTGTACGTGATCGATAGGCTTTCAATTACTAGCGGCAATACAACACCGTAATTTCCAGCCAGTTCCACTTTCCCGATTTATATATCCTGGTTATGGTGTACCCCTGTTATATACACTATGGGGTTGTTTGGCTTGTGACTAACTTTGCCAAAGATTGCCACACCTAAGGTTAGGCAAGTTTGACCAACTTAGGTGAGTGTTTGGTTCAAGCCACATCTTAGGCAAGCCACACTTGGACCCCACATGGCATACACACAAAAAGTGTGGCAAGATTCCCTTAGGCTTGCCAACTTGTGGCTCTCATTTTGATGAACTAACCTTAGTCAAGTTTGGCAAAAATGTGTGGCAAAGTGTGGCAATGCTAGTCCTAAAACCAAACAACCCCTATGATCTTCCTAGTTGCTGTGTGCTCTTGTTATCATGGTTTGGCAATAAACTCTCTATACAGTATATTATGAACCTATCATCTGCCAGCTATCCTTACTTCTGGAGCCTATTTTTTCGTGTACTTGTGCCAGATTATATAAATGCACGCACCATATTACAGCACACATGAGCTCTCTCATCGGAATCTAGTGATATCACACAAGTGTTTACAGGGGCGCCCCTATATTAGAATATCATCTGCATTACAAAGATAATCTCACAACTATTTATGCTTTCATGGTTCTCAGATATGATACGCAATTACAGTGAATATCAGAATCCGCGCATCAGAAGAATATTGTGGAACACTGCAATGACTTACAAAATTGGCAGCAAGGCATTGAGTGCCATTTTGGAAGCAATGAAACTCGTACGCTCCCCACCTGTTGATTCTTGTTCAGAATATCATCCTAATGACTATTCTAACCTCGAGGAGTCAAAGGCAGATGGCCTCTCCTGTTCACCCATCAAGGTGCCTGTTCTAATTTGGCAAGGTTTTATTGATTGCACGTATCTTGCATATGTTGTCTTGCATTTCTTCTACTTTGTTGCACCGCCATCTGCTTAGTTTACTCATCATATATGTTGAGATGCCATGCCCATCCATCATCAATACATATTCCATCTGTCATCATACCATGTTTTTCCACTCAAATGCTGTTCTTGTGCATCAGACATCCAAAAGGAAGAGGGTGATTTCCGAACCTGAAGGAGCACCAGCAAAGTCCTTGAAAAACATGGTGGTGCCGGAGAAATCAGACAGCACCCCACTTATATTGGCTGTACAGCTAGTGACACAAAACGTAGGACCGACTCCAGTAGACTGTACCCATACTTCACTGGCCACACCACTAGCCCCACCACATAGGACCTGCACTCTAGCAAAAGGTATACCGATTTCATTTGCCATAGCACCAGCTGTACCACAGAAAAATCCCACTCCAGCAAAAAGTACAGCAAGTCCACCGGCCAAAGATCTATCCCAACTGCAGAGACGGCCAATTCCTGCAGATTGGAACCCCATTCCATTTACTCCCAGTTTAAAAGACAAATGCTTTCAATGTTGTTAGGGACTACGTGCATATATTCCCATCATGGGAAGATTATTGTGAAGACAAACACCATTTTCACATTTCCTGTCCAACTTACGTGTAAGTGCTATTATCCATGGTTATTATTTTCCTGTTTTCTACTGATTGAACACATCAATGATTTACATTACATTGTTGTAACTAGGTGAGGGTCAATCTGGATAGTTATGACGAGCAAAGCTTGCTTGTGCTTTTCAAGGAAGCATTGCAGCAGTATCTGTGTTACCTGAGGAAATCACACTTTGATGGCAAGTCTATAAATGAATTTCCGGTGAAGTCTCCTATGCTAAATTTAGAAGACATTGAATGGAAAAACCTTGTTATGCACTGGTCTCGTTCCCAGGATGAGGTATTGTCTATGAAATCACATGACAATTTGAACTTCTACTTTTCCGCATGTGCCTTACAGATCTTTCTTGCAGGAAATCTGCTTGAAGAAGAATTCTGGTTTGACAAGAACGACAGGATATCGCAAATATGCTGCCGCTGCTTTGCTCTTGTTAGTACCTGTTGTCCTGTATCACTGTACTTGCATACATACCTGGTTCATTATGTGACAACAGTATGCATGATAGCTTGCTTATCAATTGTTCGCTCCAAATTATCTGATCTGTATGAATGGTTACATTAGTGTAGAATATATCCAATGCCAATGTTTTTTTAGCTCTGCATTGTTCTTGTAAGTACATGATGTCCTTTATCAGTGTACTTATAATGACAGGTAGTTGTTCATGTACCATCACTCCGCAACTTATTTTCCTTTGCCCTCCATTTTCTACACATCAGATCTATATTTACTCTTACCATAAGGTTGGTACTCAAGAAGTTTAGGTGTGCATTGCTCTTGGCTGTACCTTTTGCCTGTATCGCTACACTTACATTTATAGCTACTTGGTTATGTAGCATCACTCTTCATCTTATCTTAAATATTCTCCATTTTTTCGTATATCATCACATCTATATCTACTCTTAACAAAATGTAGAATAAAGGCAATGCTTTTGAAGAAGATTCTATGGTAAACTTCTTGAATTGCCCCCCCCCCCATCAGCATGGACAAGGCCTTTATAGATCCCGTCTTCACCAATAATGTAAGTTTGTCCATTTCAAGCCTTCAAACTTTGTTGTATATATTTGGTTAGGCATGACTGCAACAACTGTTTATTTTTGGTATTTGCATCAAATTACTTGTTTAAAGTTTATTATATGTAGTTCATAAACAAAAGTTTGTCCTTTCTCAATTTAAGTTTTCAGTTGTACAACCAAGTTCCTTCTTCATACCATGTAAATTAAACTATACAGAGCAAGTGATCTTCTTTTGCACTACATGTATGCTTCTGTTCTTCATCCGTAATCCAGTGGTGTGGTGAACCTACCCACTACAGCACAATGTCATATTCTGCAATGTGTTAACTATGAACAATGTCATATCATTCTACTATTATTTAAACCGTCTCTTTATTTGTCAATCTAAAATGGTATAAATTGACAGCACACTAACCATTGATACTTATGAGTTCTTGATCTGTAATCCAGTGGTGTCGTGAAGCTGCCAACTCCTTCATAATGTCATTTCCTGCCATGTCTTGACCTGAACAATACCATATTGTGTTAATGCAAATTTAAAGTGTGTCACTTTATTCGTCAGTAAGAAATGTGATGAATTGTCAGCACTGATACTTTTATGTGCAAAACCTGTCATCTGTCTGCTTGTTTATCTTTCAGAGTGAGGAAGATATAAGTGTTGAACAAGCACAGTCTCATCATCTTGCTCAGCTGCTTGCGCTGCAGCTCCCCAGCAGGGCTAAACTTTCCTGAACTCTATTGAAGTGCTGTCAGTTTTGTATATTATTTTGTCGGCGTGTTTATTTGCACTGGTGGCGATCTTTGATGCCTAGTGTATGTAATCTGCTGCCTGCTTGTGCTTTATTATCATAGTGGCGAACTTTGATGCCCAATGGATGTAATATGCCGTAATTTCTTTATTGTACAGTCTAGGTTTTTTCTTATTCATGATCCTGTAGTTATTTTACTGTATATATATCCTGTCTTCGCAGTAAACCGGCCAAACCGTAAAATTACGGTACATAATCGGGCCGTCATGCAATCACGATGTAGGTTGGGCATGAAACATGCCGAATAGCTCATGGGCCGGTAGTAACCCGAAATGAACCCCGGTCCATGATTGTGCGAATCAAATCACATGCTTTTAACTGGCCAAAAAATTGTCTCGGTCCTTGTTTGGCCCAATCAGATATCGGCTGCGAGTAGGCCGGATGCAAACCGGGTCGTAGTTAGGCCCAACTATATGACGGGCTTTTAACAGGCTGAAATTAATATAGGGCCGAAATGTTAAACGGGCCCTTAACAGGGCAAAACTAATATCAGGCCGAATTACTAAGTGGGCCTTTAGCAAGTGGGCCCAAAAACATAGTGTCTAGTTGACGGGCCGAATCTGATATGGGCCATAATTGAGCCCAAAGCCTCTTAAAGGGCCAGACCTGATCTGGGCCGTAATTTGGCCCAGAACGTGGTAGGCCTTTAACGGGCCGGATCTCATATGGGCCACTATTAGGCCCGGAGCGTGGCCGGCCAATAATGGACCGGATCAAATATGGGCCGGCATTTGGCCCAAAACATGGCAGGCAGTTAATGGGTCGGCCTACTAGGGTCCTCAAAATCTTGTTGGCCTATAGCTGGGCCGGCCCATTAATGTCGGCGAAATCTCATGGGCCTTTAGCTGGGCCGACCCATTATGATCCGCAAGAATCTTGTGGGCCTTTACCTGGGTCGGCCCATTACGGCACACAAAAATCTTGTGGGCCTTTACCTGGGCCGACCCATTATGGCCCACAAAATCTTGTGGGCCTTTAGCTGGGCCAGCCCATTATGGTCCACAAAATCTCGTGGGCCTTTAGCTGGGCCGGCCCATTATGGTCAGCAAAATCTTGTGGGCCTTTAGTTGGGCCGGCCCATTTAAACTTGTTGGGTCGTGCCACGTGTCGACGTATCATAGGCGCCTTCTATCCAGTGAGTGGATGACATCTGTCCCGATGATGAGCCGACATGTGTTTCCTCTAGCCAATGATGATTTTACACGTGGAAAATCCGCATTGGTCGGGGCTGTTAACGGGTTATCGGATCCAAAACCCGACCCGATAGCTTAACGACATTCCATTACGGTGGATGCCACGTGTCGGTCACCCTTGACGAAAGCACATCTGTGACGCGCGATTTATCGTTATGGAATTGGACACTTCCGTGATGATAATTTTGGTAATGTCATGGAACACTTCTACGACAACACAGGTATGACTATCTTGATTCTGTCATAAATTTGTCATGGATGCACATGCATGACAAAAAAAGCGACCTACTGTGACAAACACGTATCATCACGAAAGTGTATCTTTTTTGTAGTGATCGTATGTCTGCATGGAGTTCCAAGGACCATCGTATCAGATAGAGGGACCCAGTTTACTTCAAAGTTTTGGAATCAACTACACCAGACTTTGGGTACCAGACTAGAGTTTAGTACAGCCTTTCATCCGCAGACAGATGGACAGACCGAGAGAGTCAATCAGATTCTGGAGGACATGTTGAGAGCTTGTGTGCTAGATTATGGATCTAATTGGGATGAAAATTTGCCCTACGCGGAGTTCTCATACAACAACAGCTACCGGGCCAGTTTGAAGATGGCACCTTTCGAAGCCTTGTATGGAAGGAGGTGCAGGACACCGTTAATATGGGATGAAGTTGGAGACCGTCAGTTGTTTGGTCCGATCAAAGAGTCTGAAGAGAAGGTTAAGTTGAGTCGAGATAGACTGAAGGTAGCTCAGTCCAGGCAAAAGAGTTATGCAAATTCAAAATGCAAGGAAGTAGTCTATGAAATCGGAGACAGAGCATATCTTCGTGTGTCACCTCTATGAGGAGTTAAACGCTTTGGAGTTAAGGGAAAGTTAGCCCCGAGATTTTTAGGACCATACCGAGTCTTGGAACGGATGGGAGAAGTGGCCTACAAGTTGGAGTTACCCGAAGGACTGTCAGGAGTTCATGATGTGTTTCACGTTTCCCAGTTGAAGAAATGTCATGCTGAGATGGCCGATATCCCTCTGAGAGATACAGTGCCCCTAGAAGCAATTCAGTTGGATAGTGATCTGACCTACGAGGAGAAACCCGTCAAGATTCTCGAGTTTGCCAGCCGAGTTACCCGCAACAAGGTTATCAAGTGTTGCAAAGTTCAGTGTGTTGGGTTCTACGATAGGGTGCGTCGACTGCAAATTAAAATTTCCCTACGCGCAGAACAACCAAGAACATGCTACGAGACATGGATCACAGTTCGTTACCACTAGACGTGCAGTGCCGTGCAGCGGAAGAAGAGTTGGGGCAGCGCGTCCGCGTGGATCGTCTCCTCCTCATTTGATCTCCCTCGTACAGCCGGTAGTCGGTTCGCACGTACAGGTTCACTGGAGCGGCGCAAGTGCACCGCCTCTAACGGTATCCACGCGTGCAGGAGGAATATCGTCCGGCGGACTGCTAAGTCCGGTCACTCAATCGGCAGCGAGTGGAGGTGTCTATTCGCAACACATGCAAACCCTAGTGACAACGCTGAAGCGATCAACCGCGTGAGTGTGCGGCACCTCCACTTTATATAGGCGTGTGTCGCAGGCTCAACACTTGGGCCTTGCACGGACCCTAAAGCCCATAAGTCTACTCGGCCACAATCTGAATATTGCTCGGATCACATCCGACTAGTGTCCTCGGATCCGACCTCGTAGGTTCCTTCCCTTGCGCGCGACCCCTTAGGTTCAAGCCAGCTTGGTCGCAGTTCGGATCACCTCCGAACTGCATAGTTGGTAGAGGCCTCTAGCAAGGCATGCCGAACACCAGACAGACTATGAAGCTGGTTCGGCGAACCTGTACATCATACTTCCATTCCTTTTGCCACACGATATATGTTGTCGGGCTCAAGATGAGTCTGTCATCCTTGTGCTAGCCCAACCTCTTTCTCGTTCTAGTGATGCCGACCACAAACCATATTATCTCATAATCCTTGTCTCATGGCCATGCTTATCCTGGTCGGATCACACGAGGGGCCCAGAGTATATCTCTCCTGATCGGAGGGGCGAATCCCATCTTGCTCGACCACGTCTCGCAGCATGGTTCTGGACAAACCCGAAACCTACCTTTATAACTACCCAGTTACGGAGTAGCGTTTGGTCGGCCCAAAGCAAGTCTGTCACCATCCCGAGTACATGCGTCAGCTCAGGTCTTAGGACATAGAACATATGTTGTACTAGATACTCACAGATGACATATCGTTGCGTCTCATAGTTGGGTCTGTCCGACTCAGACCTTATCTCGGCTCGGATCCGACTACGTCAAATCCGACCAGATCCTTCCAAGTCCATATTATCCAGTTAGCATCCAATGCTCCATGGCTAGTGAGACCAAGCCATCGACCGTGTCATATGCTAGTCTAGTTGGCTGCGCGTCCACACAGCCCTTTCGACTAGGGACCTTTTAGGACAATCATCATACAATGCATAGTCCCACAAACAAGTCACGTACTTGCTGATACACATCATTGATAATGTCCAAGGACTATCTTTATTCATAAACACATAGGAAATATCACCATACATGATTGCCTCTAGGGCATATCTCCAACACAGTGGAGCCACCATACCGAGGATGAAGCCACCTGGGAGCGAGAGGAAGACCTACGGAAAGACCACCCACACCTATTTTCTAACCAACCCGAATCTTGAGGGCGAGATTCATCCTAAGGGGGGTAGGTTTGTAACATCCCAAATTTTCAATTTGAAATGTTATACATAGGTCATCATATGCATATCATATTTTATTTGCATTTAGATTTTGATCCTAGAAATTCTAAGCAACTCAAGGACCCACAGAGAGAGTTGGGGATTTCGTTTATTTTCATATTTGAGTTTTTCTCAAATATTGAAAAGCGGGTCATCTTGGTTTTAATCATTTTCCTCTCCAAATAGTATTTCCAATATTAAAAATAAAAGAGAGGAGATAAAATTACTTCTCCAAAATAAAGGAAATATTGGGGGAAATGTTAAAATCAAATAAATATTTTTATTTGGATTTTTATTGCTATTTTATTCGAATTAGGAAAATATGCATTTTTAAAGTTGCATTTTTAGGCCAAGAAAATGTTCACTTTGTTCTAACTATTTTATTTAGACGGTGAAAATTGTTTTGGAATTTTTAGATTTTTTTAATTTCTTCAGGATTTTTCCTTCAGCAGAATTTTTTTAAAGAAAAAAAGCCGCGTCGCCCGACTGGGCCAATGGCCTAGCCGAGCGGACCACAGCCCAGCGCGCCGCCGCCTCCCGCTCTGGCTCGGGAGCGGACTCCCGAGTGCCACCGCCGCCATGGACGCCGTGTCCGTCCCTGACACGCGTTGCCACCCCCTCCCCCAAGTCAGACCACCCCCCGAGGCCTTTATAACCCCCCGCCGCCACCGCCCTGCCCCTCCCCC
>NC_057806.1:383476715-383586680 GCF_018294505.1 Triticum aestivum | reverse complement strand
ACTCTATCTTCTCAACCCTGCAAAGGACAGCTCCAAGATACCAATAGGGAGATTGTACTTCTTAGATGGTGAATCCTATATGCATGGCTTGGAAGTTGAAACCACAACAGACCTAGAAAACCAACCTCAAAATGAACTATTTTTTAAACATGAATCTTTTTAAAACACCAATATTATTTTCATAACATGGTGCAAAATTTCTCAAACAGGCTGAACATGTTTTGAATGTACATTGATTTTCTTTTTGTAATATACATTGAATATATTTTCAACAGTAATGAAATGATTTTCCTATTTTTGCTAAGCAACCACTTAGTCAAAAATTGATAACGGCATTGTATCTTCCTTTTTTATCTGGCATTTGCCATTTAGAATTCTTCTCAAGTCAACACTTTTTCCCCGGAAAAATGAACATCCAAACAGTTAGCGCGCAAAATGAAACAATAATTAAACAAAATAAAAACTAGAACAGTTAGCCTCAAACTTTGAGACCAGTAGCTAGCCAAGGGAGGACTTGGAACTGGGGAAAAAAGGATCAAGGGCCCAGTTGCATGTCAATGGTGGACTTGGAACTGGGATGAAAAAGTGGTCAGCCCCAATTGTATGTCACTGGTTGACTTGCAATTGTGGCAAAAAAGGATCAAGTGCACAATTGTGAATCAATGGTTGTCTTGCACCTAGCATAAAAAGGCAAGGCCGGTTGCAAGTCAATAGTGGGCTTGCAACTGAGATAAAAGAAAGTCACCCCCTAGTTACGTCGATTGTGGACTTGCAACTGAGACAAAAAGTCAGCCCAGTTGCAAATTGAGGATGGACTTGCAACTAATGCAAAAAATGGTCAGGCATAGTTGCGATATTAAAGAAACATCGAGCCTAGTTGAGGGTCGAGGGTGGACTTGCAATTGGAGAAAAAAACATAGACCGAGTTGCAAATCAAGGATGGTGTCGTGGTTTTGTCACAACAGCTGTCCTTGTGAAAGGACCAAGTCTGGAGGCCATCACAACTAGGTTGTTGCTTGAACGGGGTTGATCGGGAACGAAGGACTCAAGTTTACCTAGGGTTCAACCCCTCAAGTTGGAGGTAAAGACCTACTTCCTGCTTGACTGATATTGACAATGATCTCAATTACAAGAATGCAAATTCGCTAACCTAACTTTCGAGAGATTGCAATTTAGTCTTTTTTTGACCTAGGGGCTCCCCTTTATATAATAGGTCGAGTCCCTAGACTTAAAGGAGATTCCGGGCCATACTATCAACCTGTATCCTATTCTAACTCTGTATAAATCTTGTCTTCCAAGTAAGGGAACTTCTTCTAGACCTTCTCCACAAGCCGACCCACAAGGTCTCTCCATAAGCCGACCTTTGGTCGGGTCTCATCACGGGCTTTTAGCTTTTCCCTTGTCGCATATCATGACCCAGAAAATAAGGTGGCCCATAGTGCTTCTAGGCAATTTGTCGGGTTATACTTGGCCCGGGTCACGGCCATGGGTAATATCCCCAATATTAGCCCTCAGTTTAGCTTGGATTTATCCATGTTAAACTTCATTCCTGAAAGGCAAAACAAGGAAAAGGACAACGAGAAGGGTTAAGTTATGGGTCTGGTTTTCTGAGCCGACATCTTCTTGTCCCTTCAATCTTCATTATTTCTATTTTATGAAATAGTTGTATGGGTCAATCCATCTGGCGGGTCACGCATCTCATTCCACACTTAGCACTTTTCTGCCTTTCCATATAATGACATCACCCTACTGGCCCCTGACTTCCGTGCATGACATCACTGCAAATCTTTGGGTGGATACGTCAGGTCATGTCAATCCCAAAAATCGAGGCATCTTTTTGGCCTAAATTTATTGCACCTCCTGGGTCTTTGCGCCTGCCGTTTCAGGTCCTCTTCTCTTTATAAATAGCACAACATGCCGCAGGCTCATTTTTACTCTTTCTCGCTTTCCGCCCTTCTTCTTCCTCTTTCCTCAGACGCACTGCGCCACCTCGAGCTCATCGCTCCTTCAAGTCAGGGACCTCGCCGACGAGGAGACCATCATCAGGGCCCTTTGGAGACACCGTGGCTGCGCCATAGACCTTGAACACCCCCAAACCCTGCTTCACCGATCTGTAAGTTCTTCACTTCTCATCTATGCCACCATAGTTCATCCCAAGTTCATTGGTAATTCATCTCATATGGGGCCATAGATCTAATCCATCACCAAGCTGCCATCCACAGGGAAATTAACCATTGCCGAAGTGTAGTTCATCACTTATTAGATCTCCTTTGTTGTGTTTAACAGACCCCACTACTACTTCTTTACATAGTAACTCCGCCATGACTAGGGTTTTTCTTTTTTAGACATTTTCCAGATCTATAGTTGTAATCAAATTTGAGCATTTCCTGTTTGTGATTACCTTGACCCGGATATTACCACACCACTTGTCAAATTTGTGAACTCCATTGGTATCTTTTGCCGGGCTTGAACTATTTCCGGCTTGCAGAACATTGTAACAAATAGATATTTGTACACTCATTAGACTTCAACTTATCTTGATAATCACAACCCGGGCGCTCGTAGCCGGCTCTATAGTTCAATTTGTCATCTTCGTAACCCGGAATCCCTTCACGAATTTGCTGGCTTACACTTTCTGAAATTACTCAGCCGACTTATACTTGTTTTCCATATTTTGTAGTTGAACCTTTGCCCCCTTTGTCCGGTGTGCAAGTCTGAACTGGAAGACATTAAGCACTTTATTTTTAGCTGCCCTAGAGCGATGTTAGTATGGTGTGCACTTTTCTTGGATGATGTTGTTAAATAGGCCCTTACCATGGATTGCTCTGGTTTTGTCGTTCTTGAAGAACTGCTGCAAAGACCACATGGTTCTTCACCGGTGCTCGGCCAATTAGGACTACACGAGACATTGGTTGTGGCCGCTTGGTATATCTGGTGGGAAAGGAGAGAAGCATGCAAGGGGCAAATGGTCAAAACTCCAAGCAGCACAACTTTTGCCATTCATGCAATAGCAGGCAATTCGGCAGCAAAGCCAGGGGACAACATTGTTGTGAAGTTTATGTGGGAAAACCAGGCCCAGGATCATACAAACTGAACATTGATGCCTCATTCTTTGAAACTGAACCATGATTAGTTTGTACACTCTGCAGAGGTTTGCGCACTTTTCCCCACAAGACCCGATCTCCTCCGTTGGATTTCTCGCACTACCTGGTGTTTGAGAAACGGATGATCGAGACATAGTCTTTTAGAAGCATTAGCTCTAACCCCGGGTAGACAGTACCAACCTACATCCCTCTACATCTTCTAGCCTACCACTGGAACAGGTCATGCAACTTACTCAACTATGCTAGAGCCCATAATAGTTGTGGCTGCACACGAAAGTTTCTAGCTTGAAATATCTCAGTTCCCTTTGAGCCTGGGTGGCGGACCTTAGGATTATCACACGGGTACTCCGGGATATCCTAGGACAACACTGGATTCTCTAGGTGCCCGACAAGTAATCCACCCACATGTGTATCAAATTTGCCACCTTAAGTTGAACCATTAATTAACAATCTCACATTTGTCATGGATTCACTCACCCAAACCACGTCTACGAGCATAGCATGGCAATATAAGCAATACGTAGAAGTAACTCCCAAGGGTTTGATAATAACAGAGCAATAGGTTCTACCTCATCAACTACTTCCCAATCCCACATGTTATCAAGTCCTAACCATGCAATGTTTGAGGGTTGAAACTAATGCATAAAAACTAGGTGGTAAAGGGATATGATCAAAGTGTTGCTTGCCTTGCTGATGATCCGCAAAACCTAGAGACTCGTAGTAGCACGCTTCGCACTCCGGGTGTTCTATCGCAAACAAACAATAGCATACATAAGCAATCAAGCAAAGACGCATGGGTAAAACACGAATAAGAATATCTAACTAGAAAGTTCAACTTAAGAACTCCGGTTTGCAAAAAGAATCAAATCAAACGGAGCAACGAAACTCAAACTTCGAAAGAAACAAGATCCGATTACTAATCTGGACTAAAGTCAAATTTTGTTGTATCAAAATATTGTTCAAGTTGGTTAAATGGAAAGAGGGCTTCGAGAAGAAGATCTAGGCGCTTGAATCGCCTGATTCCGATAAACGAGCGAAAAGATAAATAAAACGAAAATCGAATCAGAAATCGCAATTGAAAATAACCACAAAAAATCCGAGAAAAGGAAAACGGACGAACAGGCTAACGAACGAACGTTCGCTGTCTGTGGCTAATGAGCGAAAAACATTCGTTAAAACGAATGTACGGACGAATGTCCGCTAAGTAACTAAACCGAGAAAACCGGCGAACCGATCTAAAAAACCGAAACTAGGGTTTAAAAAAACCAACGGTTTTTTCCTAAACCGAAAAAACAGACGGTGAGATCGCAAACTCCGGCGCGGCTTCCGGCAGCTTCCGGCGAGCGGGGCGGCGACGCGGGCAACAGCAGGGTGCGGCGCGACGGCGGAGGGTGGCGCAGAGTGGCTTGGAGGCGGCGGCGGCGGCTTGGGGCTCCAGGGGGGCCCGGGTCGGCTTTTAAAGGGGGGAGGCGTGGCTTGCGGGAGGGCGCGGGGAGGCGTGGCCGACTCGGCCACGACGAGCGGCGATGGCTCGGGCGCGGTCTCCGCGAGGGAGACGGCGGTGCGGCGGCGGTTGGGCCAACTGGGCCTCGGCCTAGTTCGGTCCGGCGGCTTCTCTCTCGCTTTAAAAAAACGTTCCAACAAAAATAAATCCTAGATAAATAAATAAAAATCTAAAAATGCCAAAACAAATTTTCATCGTCTAAATAAAATATTTAGAACAAGATAAACATTTTCTTGGCCCTAAAGTGCAATTTTGAAAACGTGCATTTTTTCTAATGCAAATAAAATTGCAATAAAATCCGAATAAAAGCAAATATTTGATTTTAATATTTTCCTCCAATATTTCATTTCTTTTGGAGAAGTCATATTATCTCCTCTCATATATTTTAACATGAAATA
This sequence comes from Triticum aestivum, assembly GCF_018294505.1. Taxonomy (NCBI): domain Eukaryota; kingdom Viridiplantae; phylum Streptophyta; class Magnoliopsida; order Poales; family Poaceae; genus Triticum; species Triticum aestivum. The sequence goes on along the minus strand of NC_057806.1, from coordinate 383,581,674 downwards.
TTTTTGGAGAGAAAAATAACTAAAACCAAAAATCCTCATTTCGATATTTGATAAAATTCAAATATGAAAACAGTGAAATCCCCAACTCTCTCTCCGAGGGTCCTTGAGTTGCTTAGGATTTCGAGGATCAAGCCAAAATGCAATAAAATATGATATGCAATGATGACCTAATGTATAACATTCCAAATTGAAAATTTGGGATGTTACGAACCTACCCCCTTAAGAGGAATCTTGCCCTCGAGATTCGGGTTGGCTAGAAAATAGGTGTGGGTGGTCTTTGCGAAGATCATCCTCTCGTTCCCAGGTGGCTTCGTCCTCGGTATGGTGGCTCCACTAAACTTTGCAAAACTTAATAACCTTGCTGCGGGTAACCCGACTGGCAAACTCGAGAATCTTGACCGGTTTCTCCTCATAAGTCAAATCATTATCCAACTGAATCGCTTCCAGCGGTACTGTATCTCTCAGAGGAATGCCAGCCATCTCTGCATGGCACTTCTTCAACTGAGAAACATGGAACACATATGAACTCCTGACAATCCTTCGGGTAATTCCAACTTATAAGCAACTTCTCCCATACGTTCCAAAACTCTGTATGGTCCCACAAAGCGTGGAGCTAACTTTCCCTTAACTCCAAAGCGCTTAACTCCTCGGAGTGGTGATACTCGAAGATACACTCTGTCTCTGATTTCATAGACTACTTCCTTGTGTTTTGAATCTGCATCACTCTTCTGTCGGGACTGAGCTACCTTCAGTCTATCTCTAATCAATTTAACCTTCTCTTCTGATTCCTTAATCAAATCTGGTCCAAACAACTGACGATCTCCAACTTCATCCCACAACAACGGTGTCCTGCACCTCCTTCCGTACAAGGCTTCGAAAGGTGCCATCTTCAAACTGGCCTGGTAACTGTTTTTGTATGAGAACTTTGCGTAGGGAAAGTTGTCATCCCAACTAGATCCATAATCTAGTGCACAAGCTCTCAACATATCCTCCAGAATCCGGTTGACTCTCTCGGTCTGTCCATCTGTTTGCAGGTGAAAAGCTGTACTGAACTCCAGTCTGGTTCCCAAAATTTCATGCAACTGATTCCAAAACTTTGAGGTAAACTGGGTTCCTCTATCTGATACAATGGTCCTTGCAACTCCATGCAAACATACGATCCTGGTCATGTATATCATGGCCAACTTGGCACTTGTATAGGTGGTTTTCACTGGGATAAAGTGAGCTACTTTGGTCAAGCAATCAACTACTACCCATATAGAATGATATCCTGATTTGGTCCTGGGCAATCTGGTGATGAAATCCATGCCAAGCTTATCCCACTTCCATTCAGGTATCGGCATAGGCTGTAACAATCCGGCTGGCTTTTGATGTTCTGCCTTCAGTCTCTGACATACATCACATACGGCTACATACTCGGCAATATCCTTCTTCATACCAGTCCACCAGAAACACTCCTTTAAATCCACATACATCTTGGTGTTTCCGGGATGTATCGAGTATGGTGAGTCATGAGCCTCCTAAAGTATTAACTTCATGATCTCTGTGTTATTGGGCACATAAACACGGTCCTCAAACCACAAGGTGTCGTTTTCATCCTCACGAGAACCTTTGGCCTTTCCTTTTCTCATTCTCTCTTTTATCTCGGCGATCTCTTTGTTATCCTTCTGAGCTTCTCGAATCTTTCCTAACAATGTAGACTGAACTTCCATTGTTGCAATAAAACCTCTAGGGACAATCTCCAATCGAAGTTCCCTGAGATCCTCTGCCAACTCCTTTGGCAATCCTGTGCTTATGAGTGTGTTGGCATAACTCTTCCGGCTCAAAGCGTCTGCTACGATGTTAGCCTTGCCTGGATGATAGTGAAGCTTCATGTCACAATTCTTTATAAGCTCCAACCATCTCCTCTGCCTAAGGTTCAGCTCCTTCTATGTGAAAATGTACTTCAAACTCTTATGGTCAGTGTACACATCGCAATGGTTTCCAATAAGGTAATGTCTCCAAGTCTTCAATGCATGCACTACGGCAGCCAACTCCAAATCATACATGGCATAATTTAATTCATGCGGTTTCAGTTGTCGCGAGGCATATGAAACAACCCTTCCGTCCTGCATCAGTACTCCTCCAAGTCCTAAGCGAGAGGCGTCGCAATACACTTGGAAATCCTTGCGTATATCCGGCAGAATCAGTACTGGGGTTGTAGTCAGATGTTTCTTTAACTCCTGAAAACTCGCTTCACATTCTTCCGTTCATTTAAATTTGGTATCCTTCTTCAATAGCTCTGTCATTGGCTTCGCAATCTTGGAAAAATTCTCAATGAATCTTCTATAGTATCCTGCGAGTCCAAGAAAACTGCGGATCTCGCTAACTGAAGTGGGTGCCAACCATTCAGTGATTGACTGAACCTTGGTGGGGTCTACTGCTATACCTTCTCCTGATATAACATGTCCAAGGAATCCAACTTCCTTCAACCAAAACTCACATTTGCTGAACTTGGCATACAACTGATGTTCCCTGAGTTTCTCGAGAACTAAACGCAAATGCTCCGTGTGCTCCTCTTCATTCTTCGAGTATACCATTATATCATCAATGAACACCACAACAAACTTATCCAAATATTCCATGAACACTTTGTTCATCATGCTCATGAAATAGGCAGGGGCGTTAGTCAGTCCAAATGACATGACCGTATACTCATATAACCCATACCTTGTGGTAAATGCGGTTTTAGGTATATCCTTTTCCGAATCTTCAGCTGGTGATATCCTGATCGTAGATTGATCTTTGAAAACACCTTAGCTCCTTGCAACTGGTCAAACAAATCATTGATCATCGGCAGTGGGTAGTTGTTCTTGATCGTCACCTCATTCAATGCACGATAATCAACAACCATCCTTAGAGACTTATCCTTCTTCTCAACCAAGAGCACTAGGGCTCCCCATGGTGATGAACTCCTTCGGATGTAACCTTTCTCCAATAACTCCCTGATCTGCTTCTTCATCTCCTCCAGATCATTTGCGGGCATCCGGTAGGGTCTCTTTGATATTGGCCCTGTACCTGGCAATAGTTCTATCAAAAACTCGATGTCTCGATCCGGTGGCATGCCTTCTAACTCCTGTGGAAAAACATCTGGGTAATTCTTCACTACAGGCACTTCCTCCTGAACAACTCCCGTGAGGGTATTTACTTGGCTCCTCCTAGGCGCATGCCTAGATACATACTTGATCCTTTTTCCCTCCGGGGTGGTGAGATAAATTGACTTACTAGCACAGTCAATGCTTCCTCCATACTTTGACATCTAGTCCATGCCTAATATCACATCCAATCCTTGTGACTCCAAAATTATCAGGTCTGACGGGAAAACATGGCTACCAATGGTTAAGGGTATCCGGTCGCACCATCGGCTAGCCATATACTCTGCTCCAGGTGAACTTACTAACAGAGGGGTCCTAAGGGCTTGGGTTGGTAGTGTAAACTTATCCACAAATCCCCTTGATATGTATGAATGTGATGCACCAGTATAAAAAAGAACAAGGGCGGTAAAAGACTTAACCAAAAACTTACCAATAACCGCGTCTGGGTACCCTTCAACCTCCTCCACGTTAACGTGGTTCACTTGTCCTTTTTTGAATGGATTGGGCTTCTTCCCAGCGCTCCCATTATTCGCTTCAGGGCACTCTGTGGCATAGTGTCCAGTCTTCCCGCACTTGAAGCAAGTAATGTGACTTAGGTCTCTCTTGGCGGGTGTGGCTGGATTGGAGCGGTTCTGATTGTTGCTTACTCCGTTCCTTGTCCCATTCTTGGAACCATTGTGGTTATGCGAACTTCCTCTGTTGTGGTTATGGCTTCCATGGTTATGAACAAGTCCTCCCGAGTTCGGGGTTAGACGAGGCTTCTACTGGGCTCCTGAGTTGTACCTTCCTTGTCCATACTTCCTTTTGCGGCTCTCAATTTGCTGCTACTTCCCTTCAATCATAAGATCCTTGTCTCCCAACTCCTGGTAGTTGTTAGATGTTGCCACCATCAATTGCATGCTCATCTCATCGTTCAGCCCTTCCATAAACTTCTCCTGCTTCGCGGCATCTGTGGCCACATCGTCAGGGGCATAACGAGACAACTTACCAAATTCATCCACGTAATGCCCCACAGTACGGTTCCCTTGCCGCAAGTTGCGAAACTCACACTTCTTCATGCTCATAGCTCCCGTTGAGACATGGGCGTTGCGGAATGCTTGCTGAAACCGATCCCATGTAACAGTGGCTATAGGATAGGTGACAGTGTAATTCTCCCACCATGAGGCTGCCGGTCCATCCAACTGATGTGCGGCAAAACACACTTTCTCAGCATCTGTACATCCTGCAATGGTTAACTCCCTTCGAATCCTGCGGAGCCAATCATCTGCCACTATTGACTCGGTGCTACTGGAAAACACCGGCAGTTGCAACCTCAGAAAACAGGCTAAGTTGTCAACTGGTGGTGGTGGTGGGTTGTTGTTGTTTTTGTTGTTGCCTTGGTTCTGAACTAACAACTGCATCAGTGTATTCTGCTACTGGATCAACTGAGTGAGCTCCAGTGGGAAGGTAAATCCAGGGTCACGTCTCGGAGGCATCTGAGGGTTTAGAGGGAAGAGAATAGAATAGAATGAGGTCTAGTGAGAGAAACACTACCCATATGCACATGAGACAAACACAATCATATCACTCAATCAATCAAGCAAGGGCATACAATCAATCTAACTATCGTTACAGAAGTGCTCGGACTATACTATATACATGGTGGAATACTACTACTGATGTGGTGGTCTACTAGAAATATTGATCGGTCGAAGACTCCATGATGTCCGCTCCAGTTTCATCAACATAGTCATCATCGCTATTGTCAGGGTCCGAGTCGGTGTCGTCGATGATGATGTAGTCCTCAGGACGAACTCTTTGGGTTCGTCGTCTTCTCCTCCTGGTGTGGGGTCTCCCATGAATACTCCTAGCTTCCTTTCCAGATCGTCGTTCTTCTCCACTAGTATGACGATTTCCTCCTCATAATCTTCACGAGTAGTCTTGAGTTCTTCCTCCAGTTCTGTGATCCTTGTCATCGCCTTCTTCAGATCTATCATGCCCGCGCACATCTGGTTCTCCTGGCGACGAATGTGCTGGTTTAACTCCTGGATGAAAGCTGCGATTGATCTATCGTTCCTGGTGCTGATCATCTCCCATTGCTCATCTCGGCGCCCACAAATCTGATAGATAGTATCCTTAAGCTCCTTATGGTAAACTTCTCCAATGCGTCCCATGGTGATGTGAGCCGCCATACTCTTTCCTAGACTCCAGGTTGGTGCATCAAAGGAAAACTCTATGGGTTTAGTGACTGGCGCGAATGTCCTTCCTGGAACTTGAACTTGAATTATCCATTGCTCCTCTTCTGGTAAAGTGGCGTTGTAAGTCCCAGTGAAGCTTGGTATTCCAATGTTTAGGTACTTAGTGACTTTCTTCAAGTGTCGTCCAAAAGGTGCTTCTTCATCCGGTTGTGCAAACTTTGTTCCTTGCATCCGCCATCCTAAAGAGTAGAAAATGGAGAGGAGTCAGAAATGAGAAGAGAGTAGTGATCTAGGGCTTTAGCTTAGTGGTCGTGTCCTACACTCAGCCTGTGCTCTGATACCATCTTGTAGCAACCCTACCTCAAATGGTCAAGTCTCTGTGCTTCAATGTCATCCCTGAATCGGTAATGTTGACACACACAGTACTCAAAGGATTTATAACAGAGTAGCAATCACACACTTATTACATAGAATGTCTCAAAAGAGAACTTATTACAATAAATATGGCTTAAGGCCATCTAATAAGATAACAGCGGAAGGCTTGTAAGATAAAGTGAGTCCATCAACTCCAATGACATAGCTGAGATGCACGGCAACGACCTAACGAACCTTACTCCTTGTCTGAAAAGTCTGCAACATATTACGTTGCAGCCCAAAAACAGGTCAGCACCTGGAATATGCTGGCAAAATAACACAGTAGAGCAAGAACTGACTAATGCTATCACTACATGCATATTTGGCTGGTGGAAAGCTCTATGGTTAAAGTTTTGCAAGAAGCCAATTTTTCCCTACAACAAAGGAATAGATTTTATTTAACTGTCATGTTAGTTGAAACATCATTGAGAAGGTTGCTCCAACTCAATCCCAATTAAAACTAATTATCAACCCAACAATATTAATTTAGAGTGATGAGATACATATGATAATCCAAGTACTAGATACTCAAGATGTCCATAACCGGGGACACGGCTAACCATGATTAGTTTGTACACTCTACAGAGGCTTGCGCACTTTTCCCCACAAGAACCGATCTCCTCCATTGGATTTCTTGCACTATCTGGTGTTTGAGAAACGGATGACCGAGACACAGTCTTTCAGAAGCATTAGCTCTAACCCCGGGTAGACAATACCAACCTACATCCCTCTACATCTGCTAGCCTACCACTGGAACAGGTCATGCAACTTACTCAACTATGCTAGAGCCCATAATAGCCTGTGGCTGCACACGAAAGTTTCTAGCATGAAATATCTCAGTTCCCTTTGAGCCTGGGTGGCAGACCTTAGGATTATCACACGGGTACTCCGGGATATCCTAGGACAACACTGGATTCTCCAAGTGCCCGACAAGCAATCCACCCAGATGTGTACTAAAGTTGCCACCTTAAGTTGAACCATTAATTAACAATCTCACATCTGTCATGGATTCACTCACCCAAACCACGTCTATGAGCATAGCATGGCAATATAAGCAATACGTAGAAGTAACTCCCAAGGGTTAGATAATAACAGGGCAACAGGTTCTACCTCATCAACTACTTCCCAATCCCACATGTTATCAAGTCCTAACCATGCAATGTTTGAGGGTTTAAACTAATGCATAAAAACTGGGTGGTAAAGGGATATGATCAAAGTGTTACTTGCCTTGTTGATGATCCGCAAAACCTAGAGACTCGTAGTAGCACGCTTCGCACTCTGGGTGTTCTATCGCAACCAAACAATAGCATACAGAAGCACTCAAGCAAAAGCGCACGGGTAAAACATGAATAAGAAGATCTAACCAGAAAGTTCAACTTAAGAACTCCAGTTTGCAAAAAGAATCAAATCAAACGGAGCAACGAAACTCAAACCGCGAAAGAAACAAGATCCGATTACTAATCTGGACTAAAGTCAAATTTTACTATATCAAAATCTTGTTCAAGTTGGTTAAATGGAAAGAGGGCTTTGAGACAAAGATCTAGACGCTTGAATCACCTGATTCCGATAAACGAGCGAAAAGATAAACTAAAACAAAAATCGGATCAGAAATCGCGATCGAAAATAACCGCAAAAAAATCCGAGAAAAGGAAAGGAAAACGGACAAACAGGCTAACGAACGAACGTTCGCTGTCAATGGCTAACGAGCAAAAACCGTTCGTTAAAACGAACATACGGACGAATGTCCGCTAAGTAACTAAACCGAGAAAACCGGCGAACTGATCTAAAAAAACCGAAACCAGGTTTTTAAAAACCAACAGTTTTTACCTAAACCGAAAAAACCGGACGGTGAGATCGCGAACTCCGGCGCGCCTCCGGCGGCTTCCGGCGAGCGGGGCGGCGGCGCGAGCAACGGCGGGGTGCGGCGCGGGGCGGCTTGGCGACGGCAGCAGCGGCGTGCGGTGAGCGGCGGCGGCGGCTGCGGCTTGGGGCTCGAGGGGGGGGCCCTGAGTCGGCTTTTAAAGGGGGGAGGCGTGGCTTGCGGCAGGGGGTGGGGAGGCGTGGCCGACTCGGCCACGGCGAGCGGTGGCGGCTCGGGCGCGGTCTCCGCGAGGGAGACGGCGGCGCGGCGGCGGTTGGGCCAACTGGGCCTCGGCCCAGTTCGGTCCGGCGGCTTCTCTTAAAAAAACGTTCCAACGAAAATAAATCCTAAAAAAATAAATAAAAATCTAAAAATGCCAAAACAAATTTTCACCGTCTAAATAAAATATTTAGAATAAGATGAACATTTTCTTGGCCCTAAAGTGCAATTTTGAAAACGTGCAAGTTTTCTAATGCAAATAAAATTGCAATAAAATCTGAATAAAAACAAATATTTGATTTTAATATTTTCCTCCAATATTTCATTTCTTTTGGAGAAGTCCTATTGTCTCCTCTCATATACTTTAACATGAAATATTTTCGGAGAGAAAAATAATTAAAACCAAACATCCTCGTTTCAATATTTGATAAAATTCAAATATGAAAACAGTGAAATCCCCAACTCTCTCTCCAAGGGTCCTTGAGTTGCTTAGGATTTCGAGGATCAAGCCAAAATGCAATAAAATATGATATGCAGTGATGACCTAATGTATGACATTCCAAATTGAAAATTTGGGATGTTACAACGCGCCATAAGGCGAGTCCAACTTGGATTCCCCAATCCTAATTGGACTCCCCTTCCTCTTCCAAGAGGGGGAGTGGGAAGGAGGAGGAGAGGGAGAAGGAAAGAGGGGGCACTGCCCCCTCCCTAGTCCAATTCGAACTTGCCATGGGGGAGGGGCGGCCACCCCTTGCGACCCTTCTCTCCTTTCCACTAAAGCCCATGAAGGCCCAATACTTCCCCGGGTGATTCCGGTAACCTCCCGGTACTCCGAAAAATACCCGAATCACTTCGGAGCCATTCCGGTGTCCGAATATAACCTTCCAATATATCGATCTTTACCTCTCGACCATTTTGAGACTCCTCGTCAGGTCTGTGATCTCATCCGGGACTCCGAACAAACTTCGGTCATCAAATCACATAACTCATAATACAAATCGTCATCGAGCGTTAAGCGTGCAGACCCTACGGGTTCGAGAACTATGTAGACATGACCGAGACACATATCCGATCAATAACCAATAGAGGAACCTAGATGCTCATATTGGCTCCTACATATTCTACAAAGATCTTTATCGGTCAAACCGCATAACAACATACGTTATTCCCTTTGTCATCGGTATGTTACTTGCCCAAGATTCGGTCGTCGATATCATCATACCTAGTTCAATCTCGTTACCGGCAAGTCTTTTTACTCGTTCCGTAATGCATCATCCAACAACTAACTCATTAGTCACATTGCTTGCAAGGCTTATAGTGATGTGCATTACCGAGAGCGCCCAGAGATACCTCTCCGATACTCGGAGTGACAAATCCTAATCTTGATCTATGTCAACTCAACAAACACCATCGGAGACACCTGTAGAGCATCTTCATAATTACCCAGTTATGTTGTGATGTTTGATAGCACACAACGTGTTCCTCCAGTATTCGGGAGTTGCATAATCTCATAGTCAGAGGAACATGTATAAGTCATGAGGAAAGCAATAGCAATAAAACTAAACGATCATAATGCTAAGCTAACGGATGGGTCTTGTCCATCACATCATTCTATAATGATGTGATCCTGTTCATCAAATGACAACACATGTCTATGGTCAGGAAACTTAACCATCTTTGATTAACGAGCTGGTCAAGTATAGGCATACTAGGGACACTCTGTTTGTCTATGTATTCACACATGTACTAAGTTTATGGTTAATACAATTCTAGCATGAATAATAAACATTTATCATGATACACTACTGCAGGATGCTGCTAACGCGACACTACGATCAGAGACCCTTCGAGAACTGTGTGCGATGCAATAGTCGCAAACGGTGCTGTATGAAAACCGTCAGAAATGTGTAAAATGTTTGTGATGACGGATGCATCAAACACGGTTTAGGTTTTAGTTGCGTGTGCGATGAAGGGCATACGGTTCAGTTCAATTAACTGTTTGCGATGAGGAGGAACAAAAGAAACGGGCAGCCAGATGAAGGCGTGTGCGATACACATCATACGGTTCACTCAGATGAACTGTTTGTGATTAGGCAACACAAAAGAAACGGGCAGCCAGATGAAGGTTTGTGCGATATACAGCATGCGATCACTCGGATGAACTGTTTGTGTTGAGACATGAGAACAGAAACGGTTCAACTTAACAAGATGTGTGTGATACGCAGCAAACATGTCTGTAATCAGAAATGTGTGTGAAGACCGATAATAACACAGACGAGTGCTGCTAATAAGACGTGTGTGTTGTGCGATGGGATTGCATACAGAACAACATACACACACACACACACACACACACACACTTATAAGGACATGCTTGCATAACCAAATTAAACATCCACTTACATAGGTGGCTACTACAACCATGGCATTTGCACACACCAAAGTAAACTATTACATGCATAATTACATAGGTGGCTACTACACACATGACATTTCCACACACACCAATAAGGTAAACTATATATTACATGCATGATTAACTAGCATAAACGATCATCTGATCATCATCTACTTCTTGTGACGCTTGCTCTGCTTATGGCTCGATCCGGACTCATCGATTTGGGTAACGAGGCACTTCCTCATGTCAACGATCCACCTGTGCATCTCGTAGCATGTGTACACGCTCTTGGCCGCGAACCTGAGGTGAGGTTCATCCATTTGACGCATCCAGGCCTTGTGCCAGGATACGAGACTTGTTCTCTGGGCATCCTGCTTCATCTTTTCGTAGTAGGGGTCGATGATGACCGAGGCGAGTTCAACCAGAGAGTCCCGCTTCGTTCTGCCCAGACCCTGTAGTGGTCACGGATTTCGACAAGGTTCTTGTAGGCCAAGCCCGTAACACTGAGTGCTTTTACATCGTCTTTGGTATCCACCATGGCGAACTTGTAGTCGATGCTATTGACAAACCCGTTGAAATGGTTGCAAGGCTCTCTGGTCATGCAGTAGTGGTAGATGAGGACATGATGGCGCATGCACAACTGGGCAACGTCAACCTTCTAATTTATGCCAGGACGACCGGCGGTGTACGGGAGGTCGATGCTGACCACCTTGTACTTGTCTCCAGCAAGCAACTGCTCAACGTTGTTGATGTATTCGTCCACCATGGCCGGGTCGATGGTGTAAACCACCGAGAGATCCGTCTCCCTCGCGTGGGTCTCCACTCTATGCTCGCCGAACTCCATTGGAGCACCGCCAGACTTCCCTTCTCTATGTGTCATCGTGGGTGTGCTTGTTGTGTTGTGGGGCGCGATCGGAAGGTTGAAGAGATGAAGGTTATAATGGCCGCGGGAATTAAAGGGGAAGCTGGACGGCTAGGAATATCGGCTGGCCTTGATGGCAGTTCTAATTTGCAGCGCGTAACTCCATCGTGCTGCATGTAACTGCATCGCGTGGCAACACGCGCGGCACAACCGCATGCATATGGGCCCCCTGACGTGATCATATGCACGCCCAAGCGCTGGCAGAGCGCGTGCGGAGGGACGCGAGCAGAGCGCTTCACGGTCGCGTCAAGGAAAAGCTGTCCACAAGCCGAGCGCGCCAACGGCGAGCACAACACGCTGCGGCGCCTAACAGCGAGCAAAGCTTGTCGAGGGACGCGAGCAGAGGACGGCACAGTGATACGTGGCAAATAAGACGAACTGTGCGAGCAATGTCGGAGACATCAAGCACGAATCAGATTAGAGTTGCGTGTGCGATACGTGGCAGACAGTTGATCCATCAGAGCTGTTTGTGATGGAATAAGCCGTGTGTGTTGCCAGCAAACGCTTGCTAGTGTATAACCTTAATTTTAACCAAAAAAGTGTTAATGCATGTTACAAAAATTGTATAGGTGGAAACTATGTTCAAATACGACTCCAACGATATAATGTATGGTGACATGCATTCGTATTTTATTAGTTAAATCCTACTTATAAACCGGGACGGGGTATAGTACATAATTAAATCACGAACGTTTTTTTATTAAATGTATGTGTACGTGTCCGCTCGTCCTCCTCTCGCACGTCTTGTCGCCCCGCTGCCGTAGACGGCTTACAGCGCAAGCTTGCGCAGCGCACGGGGGTGTTCTTTTGGCCAAACAGTGGCGTCAATGAATCGTCGGTGAGCCCGTTCCCACGCAACCTCGCTCGTTCCCGCACAAGCTTCCCGCCCGACTCGGTGAAATCCCCCAAAATCCCAATGCTTGCCGGCCTGCTATAAAAACCCTCATAGCCGATGAGTCCTGCGTCACATTTTCCCATCCTTCCATGTAGCTTATCTCGTCTGCTTCTCCCATAATCGCCAATGGCACCGGTTCGTCGTTGTCGCTTAGCCACTCCGCCGTCATTAGAGGACACCTCCAACTGGGAGGCTTCACCGCGGTGGCGGCGCAGTCCTCGGCGTAGTGTAGTGCGCGTGGCATCCCTGTTGGGTGTGCGTGGAACACCCACCACATGCTCCACCGCCACTGCCCGTCGGCAGCTATTGCCGGCCGCCATCTCCGCCACACCACCGTCGAAAGCCAGGGCCATCTCCTGCTCCGCCGCCGCGGACTGAAGGTGGGAGGTGGCCGTCGTGGCCGCCACCCCACTGCCGGCCACCGTGGCCATCACCCGCTCCGCCACCGCGACTAGAAGGAGGGAGGTGGTGGTCGTGGCCGCCACCCCATCGTCGTCCACCGTGGCCGCCAGCCCACCATCGACCGCCGAGATCATCACCCACTCCGCCACCGCCACCCGAAGGAGGGAGGCGGAGGTGGAGGCCTGCTCGTGCGTCAGCGACCTTGCGCACTACATCGAGTTTCTACGGGAGGAGGAGGAGCGCCTCGTCGAGCACGCAAAGAGCCTTACCGCCATCGTGGCCGCAGCACACGCCGATGCAGAGGCGAGGAGTCAGGAGATCTACGAGAAGTCCGGCCGCTTGGAGAGGGATCGTCTGGAGCAGCAGTGGGCGTTCGAGATGGCGAGCGTCGCTGAACGTGCAGCAGAGGCAGGCACCATATTGCATTTGTGCAGCTTGTCGGTAGGCTCCTCCTCCTCCTGTGCCTCTTACTGAGCGCGCTCGGCAGAGGAGAGGCTGCCGGAAGTAACACAAAGCCCCTCCATGGTAGTAGTAGTATTTAGGGGCTATTTTGTTCAGTTCATCTGACTATAGATGTGTGGTCGAACTGTACAACATACTTAAAATTAGCTAGTATATATAGTTGAACTAGCTATTTTAGTACGTGGTTGGCAACAATTGGGGAGAAGTTTGGTCGGTTCAGCTGTCGAGTTGAACTGTTTGAATAAATTAAGAATGACTGATTAATCTATGAATGAAATTTATGCTTAATTACTGAATATTAGTTGCCAAAGTTACATAGTGCTAATGATTTCTAGCTGCATATTTTGACAAATCGTAGTGTTACAAGGATTGACAAATGGCAACGTTACTAGATCAACAAATGTAAATCTTTTCAGTTTGATAAATGGCAACATACCCAATATGACAGATGCAAATCTTACCAAATTGTTTGTACGTGGTTGCACACAGGTCATCCAAAACAACCGTTTGCGTTGAAGGGATGAACAAATCCTGGGCTGCTCTCACTTTGCATACGGGTGTTCTATCTAAATCTTTTGCGATCAAGAGCTGCAGAAATCCTGCTCGGCACATTTTCTCTAGGCTTACTGGGGAAGCTGTCAGTTTGCATATGGGTGTTCTAACTAAAACGTTTGCGATGAGTGTTTTATATTTAAAAAGAGAATTAAATTGCGGCTTGGGTGCCATTAATGGAGAGGATGCGAGCAAGGTGGGCGGCCATGGAAGTCAAAGGGCTCGCTTCCCAGTGAGCCTACGCAGCGTAGAGCTGGCACACTTCCTGGTGAGCCTGCACACTCGGAGGACAGTTTGCACACCTCTCGGTTAGCCTGCGCACCGGACGGCGCTCGCACGCCTCCCGTTCAGTCAAGGTCAAGCAGCTATCCGCACGGTACCTCCTACAGCCATTAAAACCAAGACACATGGCGTCACGTGAATGCTTATTAGAATTTTGGATTTACTAGAATTTAAAAACCAGGCATCTCAATGTTTTGCCGGCAATCAACGGTGCCCTGGTGTTTGAAATTCATTCCCATTTCTTGCATGGGACCTAAGCATGCACCCAAGGACACATATTTGATTTTTCAACCAATTTATATGCGCTGGAGCATGTGAATGTAGTTCAAATTTGAATTATGCACATAAATGCATTGAAAACTCACTTAATGCATAAAAATGTCCAAACGAACCCCAAAAAATCACAAAAATTCACACAACACTCCCGTTGTTCTATGTTGACACGAGAAATTTTTTTGAAAGCAATAAAAGGCAATGGATATCGTTTCGTCCCCAAAGGTGGGACGTTCCCTACCGAAAACCATCATGCTTGTTGTGAGAAGCTCCGGTTTGTGAGAAGCATATACCTAAACCTACCCCAAATGGGATTAAATTTTTTTACCATGGCATGTTGATGCCGCTCCATGATAGCACGCCAAGTTTCATGAATTTCAGACGAGTTTTGGATTTACTAGAATTTAAAAACCAGGCATCTCAATGTTTTACCGGCAATCAACGGTGCCCTGGTGTTTGAAATTCATTCCCATTTCTTGCATGGGACCTATGCATGCACCCATGGACACAGATTTGATTTTTCAACCAATTTATATGCACTAGAGCATGTGCATGTAGTTCAAATTTGAATTATGCACATAAATGCATTGAAAACTCACTTAATGCATAAAAATGTCGAAACAAACCCCGAAAAATCACAAAAATTCACACAACACTCCTGTTGTTCTATGTTGACACGAGAAAAAAATTGAAAGCAATAATAGGCAATGGATATCGTTTCGTCCCCAAAGGTGGGACGTTCCCTACCGAAAACCATCATGCTTGTTGTGAGAAGCTCCGGTTACCCGAACCTGCCCCAAACGGGACAGATTTTTTACCACGGCATGTTGATGTCGCTCCATGATAGCATGCCAAGTTTCATGAATTTTAGACGTATTTTGGATTTACTAGAATTTAAAAACCAGGCATCTCAATGTTTTGCCGGCAATCAACGGTGCCATGGTGTTTGAAATTCATTCCCGTTTCTTGCATGGGACCTAAGCATGCACCCAAGGACAAAGATTTGATTTTCAAAGAATTTATATGCATTGGAGCATGTGCATGTAGTTCAAATTTGAATTATGCACATAAATGCATTGAAAACTCACTTAATGCATAAAAATGTCGAAACGAACCCCGAAAAATCACAAAAATTCACACAACACTCCTGTTGTTCTATGTTGACACGAGAAAAGAAATTGAAAGCAATAATAGGCAATGGATATCGTTTCGTCCCCAAAGGTGGGACGTTCCCTACCGAAAACCATCATGCTTGTTGTGAGAAGCTCCGGTTACCTGAACCTGCCCCAAATGGGACAAATTTTTTACCACGGCATGTTGATGCCGCTCCATGATAGCATGCCAAGTTTCATGAATTTGTGACGTATTTTGGATTTACTAGAATTTAAAAACCAGGCATCTCAATGTTTTGCCGGCAATCAACGGTGCCATGGTGTTGGAAATTCATTCCCATTTCTTGCATGGGACCAAAGCATGCACCCAAGGACAAAGATTTGATTTTCAAAGAATTTATATGCATTGGAGCATGTGCATGCAGTTCAAATTTGAAGTATGCACATAAATGCTTTGAAAACTCACTTAATGCATAAAAATGTCCAAACGAACGCTGAATAATTCCAATTCTTTTATGGTCACTGCAGATAAAAGGTCTAGCAATTCAAACACCGTCCATGGCCGCTGTGACCCCATTATATAATTCAAATCAAGACAAAAAATCAAGTAGATCCCACACAATTTATTATAACCGACCGTGTGAGATGCAGCACAAAATATCTTTGGACCGTGTCTGAATAAGGGACCGTGTCTGATGACACTCTGCGCACCAGTTTTTTGGCTGAAGCGATTCCAAATTTTTGGCTTCCACATAAATATCTACCTCCCCGCCCCCTTACCAAAAGCCATATTTCCCCTCTTTCCACCTTCATTTCCAAGTTGAAACCTTTAGTCCTTGCTTGTAGCGCCGCCTCCTTCACGCTCCTCGGCCTCGCCTATCCAGGTAGGTAATCCACACCCGACCCCATCCTCCTCCTCCTTCCACATCCCACATGCCCCTACCGCCTGCGCGAGCACGACACCTTCGACCCAAATCACTGACCCCTCCACCAAATAAGCGCCAGCCTAAGACATGGTGCACGCAGTATAGCCAGGACCTCAAGGAGCATTTGGCAGCGGAGAAGCAAATTGCGGCCGCACGCGCGGATGAGGTTGCGATGGCTGCCACTCGTGTCGACCCCCAGATCTTGAAGGAGCACCTTGCCATTTGCTAGCTACGCCGGTTAAGCATGCTGGGTTTACCCGTTGTGTGTGCTGCTCCTGCTTTTCCTTCACAAATTCTAGTGAATTGTGCTATCTAATTTTATCATGCAATCTGTTGCTCTAGTGTATATGTTCTATATGTCGTGCTCACTTATTAACTATTTCGTTAATTAGTTGTCGTCTTCAGTTAACTGTTTGGTTCAATTCTGCAAATGTGATGTTCAATTCTTCAGGCTGCAATTTTGTATTGTCTTCCATGTGAGAAATAAATCGAATTTATCTTTACAAAGTTGTGGGTGCATTCTGTTATTGTATACCATGTGAGCAATAAATTGAATTTGGCTGTAGTAAATACATGAGAAACAAATGCAATTGTTACAATTGGTTGTAGTTAACTGTTTGGTTAACTGTTTGATCTTCTACTAGGAGTATGTTATATTGTGCAATATGGTGCTCAGTTAATGTTTGGTTCATTTGTTGTGGTGTTTAGTTTACTGCTTGGTTCAATTCTGCAATGCGATGCCCAATTGTCGTGAGTAAAATTTTGTATTGTTGTGCATGTGAGGAAGAAATCAAATTTGGCTGCACTTAATACATGAGAAACATATACAAGTGTTATATTTCCTAGTTCTTAATCATGCTTGGTTTGGATAAATGGGTTTTCCGCGTGTCTTCAATTAATCTGATTAATCTGCAATGTGATTATTTTTGATCAACATATTTTACTGATAGCATGTGAACCCTTACTTAACCTGATGACTAACTACCTTATATGTGTTGCAGGGAAACAATGGGAAGCACTAAGGTTTACAATCGAGGTTAGCACGTGCATGGTCCGTTGTCTAATAGCAAATTATTGTGCAATTGCAGGAACCATTCTAATATTTAGGTTTTTAACAATTTGGTCTTGCACATGTAGGTCCTGCTATCAGAGGTTTTGACCCACTGTTCGACCCTTTTTGCATATGGGGAAATGAGTTGTCCATGAATAGCAGTCAAGTCAAGAAACTCAGAAAGATTGTTAGGATAAAGAAATTAGCAACAAAAAACAACAAGATCTTTGTCTGCACAATGAAGAAGACATCAGTTCACTACAGGATGGTACTAACTATTATACCTTGCCTTTTTTATTCCTTTGCCCCATTTCCAATATAGAGAAGATATTTATGCACATCCTTGTTTTTACGCCTTTCCGAAGCAGTTCACTAATGATTACCTTTCAAACCACCTGTATGGTCAGGAGGCGAGAAAGGTATTCATACAACACCCACGTTTCAATATTGAAGTGTTCCTGAAGAGGATGAAGGATGGACGGTCAATCATCCACATGCACTGGCCTAAAGTTACAAAGACCTTCAACATCAATGAAGGCTCAATATTCGCCTTCTGCTTCAGCAGTTTTCCAGATGAGATACATCTGTCTATGTACCATCTATGATGCTAATTTCGAAAGGTTATAGATGTTGCATGTGAAACTTGGTCCTGGTGTAGTTGTGTAATGGGGTAGCTGAGTGCTGAAGCTATATGATGTTGTACTCTGATGTATTTCAATTATAAAAATAAAATATATTGTGTGCTTAATATGAGCTATCAATTAGATTAATAAATGGATTATGAATAATCAGATAATTAGCCTACTAATTGGGTTTTGCTATTGCAAATGGTTGTTGAAAAAATACCGTGGGCGATGACCTCAGGCAATGCACACAATTTCTAGGAATAAATCGTGTTGGATCAATGAAAAATCACACACGACTTTCTCTTGAAAACTGTTTGCGTTAGGCCACCTTGCGCAAACTTTTAGCACATGAAAACTGTGTGTGATGGACAACCTTTGCCACACAGTTTCTTCCATGGACCGTGTGTGATATATTCAATAAAGCAAGCGATTTAACGGGAAAAATTGTGTGTGATGTACCTGTGAACGGAAACATTTTCCTTGGAGGGACTGTGTGGGATGTACATACGAACGGAAACATTTAGCGGGGACTGACTGTGTGGGATGTACTTACGACCGAAAACAATTTCGCCATATAATTGTATTTTTTAGCTCTACTGTACGTATTTCCATATTTGAGCACTCGCCGGTCGCACGCGACCTCATTTTGTCGAACGTGTGTGACAGGAGGGCATATCCCCGACGGTTTCTGGGTCGTGTGGGAAGGACCCCCCCTATCACCCACACTCACTTGGCGACGGTTCCAAATGCCGTCGCGGAAAGGGGTTAAAAACCATTTGTTTAGGAGCTCATTGTAGTGGTGATATAAGGAAATATAAATAACAACTTTATTATTGCCTCTAGGGCATATTTCCTTCAACAACCATGCTGGGGGACATGCAGTTGTGGCCTGGTGCGGCACTTGCAGTTACGAGACTGTTGTCGGGCTTGCACTTGGCCCGTCCCCTCTCCCGACGCCCCCTACGAAAAACGAAAGTTGAGTTGCAACCATGTTGGGGGACATGAAGTTGCGGGGCTGTTGTCAGGCTTGCAACTAGGCCGCCCCCTCCGACAGAACAAAAAAGTCAGTATTATTTCCAATCAACAAGTCGAGCTTTGTAGATAGTAACCTTACCGTTAGCGTCAGTCTTCTTCTTGAAGATCCATTTATTCTCTATGGCTTGCCGATCATCGGGCAAGTCAACCAAAGTCCACACTTTGTTCTCATACATGGATCCCATCTCAGATTTCATGGCCTCAAGCCATTTCGCGTAATCTGGGCTCATTATCGCTTTCTCATAGTTCGTAGGTTCGTCATGGTCAAATAACATGACCTCCAGAACAGGATTACCGTACCACTCTGGTGCAGATCAACCCTGGTTGACCTACGAGGTTCGGTAGTAACTTGATCTGAAGTTTCATGATCATCATCATTAGCTTCCCCACTGATTAATTGGTGTAGGTGTCGTGGGAGTAAATCTGAAAATAATATAGGGGATATGTAGGAGGAGGCAAGATCCTAGCTACGGCGAGATTGTGCACGCAAGATTTACGAGTTCAGGCCCTTCTCGGAGGAAGTAACAACCCTATGTATCGGTGCCCGGAGGCTGGTCGACTGGATTATGTGTCAGAGTTACAGGGGGTGCGAACCCTTGTGCCAGAGGAGGGGGTGGCTTATATAGAGTGCGCCAGGACCCCATCCATCCGATGTTACACAGGGTTCAATGTACATTAAGACATGACGTTATTGGTAACGTCAGTTATAAAGAGTTATAAATGATCTTAAGACTATAGACTGAATGCCTAACCATTGCCATCCTGAGTGACTTTAGGCCTTCTGTATTCCGAGTGGTTTTTGTATGGTCGAGTGACTTCATCTTGGTCGAATGGAATTGGGGTTACCGAGTGAGGTTGGAGGTCGAGTGGATTGCATCCCTTGGTGAACTCAGTTGGTTTCTTCTGTTGTGTCTTGAATGTCCTTGACTCTAGGGCAGCATCCTTGGGTAAGGCATCTAGGTACATGTCATCGTCATTAGCCCCTGAATGGATTGAGGTCCGAGTGAAGAAAGAGCTGAAGTTGATTCCAACCCGATTCTCTTCTGCGGAGGTATCTCATCTGAATCTGTGAATCATGTTGAAGCTTCGATACTATTTCAGTCACCTCGATCGATTCAGAGGTCGTCGACTGAACTCGACTGATAGTCTTCGAGTGTTGATATGGAACGAAATCTTCGGCGCGATTGGTTACTCTGTGGTTTCCATATCCCATGGGATTCAAAATTTCAGTGAAGCGCGCGGGACGGAGCGCGCCGCAGTAAACGGAGTGGATAAACAAGGACGCCTCGATCTTTGCGCCGCCTTTTCCGCCATGTATCAGGCAAGCGCGTGCTGCGGATATGACTAGATCGCTCGGGCCCACTCGTCAGCCACTCGGAAGTGGCCTCATAAATAGCGTCTGGGCCAAGGCAAAGCACAGTGTGCCACAATCGTCCCCTTCTTCCTCTGCTTCTCCTCCGCACTCTCCGCCCTCTTCACCGTCTCCTTTTGCCTGCGAACACTCCGTCACCATGGGCAAGGAAAAGACAGCGGCCCTGGAGCGCAAGAAGGCGGCGGCGGTGAAGGGCAAGAAGACGAGTCGGGGATCATCGTCGAGGTCCAGTCTGTCGCCTGGTTGGATACAGGGGGACTGGATCCGCTCCGTGATACAAAAGGAGGACCTAGAGGACATGGCCAATGGAGGTTTGATCGCCCATGGATCTTGGAGGCTGCCAGGGAATGAGACCGAGCCTCAGCCACAGGAGGGTGAGTGCGTTCTCCTTGCTACTCACGTCGACCGCGGTTTTAGTCTGCCTCCACATCCTTTTTCTGGGGGTTCTTGAACTTTTTTCGTGCCCAACTTCATCGTTTCTCCCCCAACACAATCACATACCTCACCATCTACATCTCTCTGTGTGAAAACTTCTTGGGCTTTCGACCACATTGGGGCTTGTTCAAGCACATCTTTACTTGCCGCTCTTAGTCCATGAAGAGGGCAAATCCGAATGACGAGAAGACGCACGTGATCCAGATGTGCGGGGGGTTAGGGATTCAGACTAGGGGTAGAAGTACTTTTCCAACCATGACCCTTCCTGACTCAGTTAGAGGGTGGCAGTCGACCTGGTTCTACTGCCGAGATGTTCTGACTCCCGGTCAGTCGACCGGCCTTCCCCCCTTCACCATGGACCAAGATAGACAACCCTCTTTGCTTATCGTGACTCCATCAGAGAAGGGAGAGGTGTCCATGCTAGTCGACCGGGTAGTCCAACTGGTTCGTGATGGCGTGACTGGCGTGGATTTGTTGGAAGTGTTTCTCAGTAGACGCATCCAGCCCCTTCACGCCCGCGATCATCTGATGTGGATGTATTCGGGCCCCAACGACATCGCTCGGGTCGACCCAGAGGAAGTCTCCGAGGAGATAGTGGAGCAGTGGCTGCGGAGCATCAATGGAAATAAAGACAACCCCAGGGGGTCCAAGAGAGTCGCCCCCTTCGACGCCGAAAATGAGCCGGAAAAGGTCTGACCTTTGTCACCGAGTGTATTTTTATCCTGATTTGCGATAGTCTTTGAGTCTGATTGATGCATGTTTGACTCTTTGCCTTGCAGAATTATACTGAGATGTACTCGATGCCAAACGAGGAGCAAGTCCAGGAGGGAACGGAGAGCACTGACGAGAGCGGCGAGTGCCAATCCCTTGACGACCAAGAAGACAATAGTGACGACTTGGGCGGCAGTGAGGAGGTCGAATCGCCACCTCGTTCAGAGCATCGATCCAAGCAGTCTCAGAACCCTGCGAGCGAGCGTGGCATGGCAATGCCTCCCAGAGCACAAGAGCACAAATGCAGTCGGACTTTGTCTCCGGTGCCGACAGAAAAAGGCCGCCAAGCAGCTCAAGACTGCCCCTTCGAAGCCTCGGAAGGCCATGCCCAAGATCAAAGTGGACGTTCTCGTCACTTCTGCGTAAGCATTTTACCTTTTTTTCTCTCTCATGTTGCCTGGAAACTGTTGTGTGTTTGTCGACTCATTCTGTTGCTTAACCAAGTGGGTTCTGAAACTTTCAACGCTACTACTTCCTTGACCTGCATGGATATCGACAAGGACCAAGACGATGAGGAGACTGAGGATGCGGCCACTTCCAAAGCAGGTACAACTCCATCATTTTACTCTTATTTTGTCAATTTGTACCGTCGGTCGACTGAACTCTGGCAGTCGAGTCCTTTGCAGCACCATCGAATGTCATTGATCTTCCAGATGATGATGAAGACGTGCCTCAGAAGACCACGGGAAGAAAGGGTAGGACCTTGAGCAGGAGGGCGCCTCCAAGCAAGGTATCTGATGTCTACTACACAACCTTCTTCTTGTAGACGTTGTTGGGCCTCCAAGTGCAGAGGTTTGTAGGACAGTAGCAAATTTCCCTCAAGTGGATGACCTAAGGTTTATCAATCCGTAGGAGGCGTAGGATGAAGATGGTCTCTCTCAAGCAACCCTGCAACCAAATAACAAAGATTCTCTTGTGTCTCCAACACACCCAATATAATGGTAAATTGTATAGGTGCACTAGTTCGGCGAAGAGATGGTGATACAAGTGGTATATGGATAGTAGATAAAGGTTTTTGTAATCTGAAAATATAAAAACAACAAGGTAACTAATGATAAAAGTGAGCGTAAACGGTATTGCAATTCTAGGAAACAAGGCCTAGGGTTCATACTTTCACTAGTGTAAGTCCTCTCAACAATAATATCATAATTGGATCACATAACTACCCCTCAACATGCAACAAAGAGTCACTCCAAAGTCACTAATAGCGGAGAACGAACGAAGAGACTATGGTAGGGTACGAAACCACCTCAAAGTTATTCTTTCCAATCAATCCGTTGGGCTATTCCTATAAGTGTCACAAACAGCCCTAGAGTACGTACTAGAATAACACCTTAAGACACAAATCAACCAAAACCCTAATGTCACCTAGATACTCCAATGTCACCTCAAGTATCCGTGGGTATGATTATATGATAAGCATCACACAATCTCAGATTCATCTATTCAACCAACACAAAGGACCTCAAATAGTGCCCCAAAGTTCTACCGGAGAATCACGACGAAAACGTGTGCCAACCCCTATGCATACGTTCATGGGCGGAACCCGCAAGTTGATCACTAAAACATACATCAAGTGTTCTCAAATCTTTAAAGACTCAATCCGATAAGATAACTTCAAAGGGGAAACTCAATCCATTACAAGAGAGTAGAGGGGGGAAGAAACATCATAGGATCCAAATATAGTAGCAAAGCTCGCGATACATCAAGATCGTATCACCTCAAGAACACGAGAGAGAGAGATCAAACACATAGCTACTGGTACATACCCTCAGCCCCGAGGGAGAACTACTCCCTCCTCATCATGGAGAGCACCGGGATGATGAAGATGGCCACCGGAGCGGGATTGCCCCCTCCGGCAGGGTGCCGGAACGGGTCTAGATTGGCTTTCGGTGGCTACGGAGCCTTCTGGCAGCGGAACTCCCGATCTATTGGCTGTTCTGGAAGTTTTAGGGTACGTGAGTATATATGGGTGTAGGAAGTACATCGGTGGAGCTTTGGGGGTCCCACGAGGCAGGGGGCACGCCCCCCACCCTCGTGGGCACCTCCCTTCTCTCCTGATGTGGGGTCCAAGTCCATCTGGTAGCTTTCCTTCCAAAAATAACTTCTCCAGTTGATTTCGTTCCATTTTGACTCCGTTTGATATTCCTTTTCTTCGAAACACTGAAATAGGCACAAAAAAACAGCAAATTTGGGCTGGTCCTCCAGTTAATAGGTAAGTCCAAAAAATAATATAAAAGTGGATAATAAAGCCCAATATTGCCCAAAACAGTAGATAACATAGCATGGAGCAATCAAAAATAATATATACGTTGGAGACATATCAAGCATCGCCAAGCTTAATTCCTGCTCGTCCTCGAGTAGGTAAATGATAAAAACAAATTTTTTGATGCGGAGTGCTACTTGGCATAATTTCAATGTAATTCTTCTTAATTGTGGTATGAATATTCAGATCTGAAAGATTCATGACAAAAGTTCATATTGACATAAAAATGATAATACTTCAAGCATACTAACTAAGCAATTATGTCTTCTCAAAATAACATGTCCAAAGAAAGTTCATCCCTACAAAATCATATAGTTTAGTCATGTTTCATTTTCGTCACACAACAATGATCTCATCATGCACAACCCCGATGACAAGCCAAGCAATTGTTTCATACTTTAGTAATCTCAAACTCATAAACTTTCACGCAATACATGAGCGCGAGCCATGGATATAGCACTATGGGTGGAATAGAATATAACGAGGGGGGTTATGTGGAGAAGACAAAAAGGAGAAAGTCTCACATCAACAAGGCTAATCAATGGGCTATGGAGATGCCCACCAACTGATGTTAATGCAAGGAGTAGGGATTGCCATGCAACGGATGCACTAGAGCTATAAATGTATGAAAAGATCAACAAAAGGAACTAGTGGGTGTGCATCCAACTTGCTTGCTCACGAAGACCTAGGGCACTTGAGGAGGCCCATTGTTGGAATATACAAGCCAAGTTCTGTAATGAAAAATTCCCACTAGTATATGAAAGTGATAACATGAGAGACTCTCTACTATGAAGATCATGGTGCTACTTTGAAGCACAAGTGTGGTAAAAGGATAGTAACATTGTGCCTTCTCTCTTTTTCTCTCATTTTTTTGGGCCTTCTCTTTTTTATGTCCTTTCTCTCTTTTTTGGGGCCTTCTCTTTTTTTATGGTCTTTCTCTTTTTTTATTCCTCACTTGGGACAATGCTCTAATAATGATAATCATCACACTTCTATTTATTTACAACTCAATGATTACAACTCGATACTAGAACAAAGATGACTCTATATGAATGCCTCCGGTGGTGTACTGGAATATGCAATGAACCAAGAGTGACATGTATGAAAGAATTATGAACGGTGGCTTTGCCACAAATACTATGTCAACTACATGATCATGCTAAGCAATATGACAATGATGAATGTGTCATGATGAACGGAATGATGGAAAGTTGCATCGCAATATATCTCGGAATGGCTATGGAAATGCCATAATAGGTAGGTATGGTGGCTGTTTTGAGGAATATATAAGGAGGTTTATGTGTGACAGAGTGTATCATATCACGGGGTTTGGATACACCGGCAAAGTTTGCACCAACTCTCAATGTGAGAAAGGGCAATGCACGGTACCGAAGAGGCTAGCAAGGATGGAAGGGTGAGAGTGCGTATAATCCATGGACTCAACATTAGTCATAAAGAACTAACATACTTATTGCAAAAATCTACAAGTCATCAAAAACCTCGGTACTATACGCATGCTCCTAGGGGGATAGATTGGTAGGAAAAGACCATCGCTCGTCCCCGACCGCCACTCATAAGGAAGACAATCAAATAACACCTCATGTTTCAAATTTGTTGCATAAAGTTTACCATACGTGCATGCTACGGGACTTGCAAACCTCAACACAAGTATTTCTCAATTTCACAACTACTCAACTAGCATGACTTTGATATTATTACCTCCATATCTCAAAACAATCATCAAGCATAAAACTTCTCTTAGTATTCAACACACTCATAAGAAAATTTTACTAATCTTGAATACCTAGCATATTAGGATTTTAAGCAAATTACCATGCTATTAAGACTCTCAAAATAATATAAGTGAAGCATGAGAGTTCATCTATTTCTACACAATAAAACCACCACCGTGCTTTAAAAGGATATAAGTGAAGATCAATGAGTAGTCGAATAATTATGCAACCATGTGAAGACTCTCTAACATTTAATAATTTCAGATCTTGGTATTTTATTCAAGCAGCAAGCAAAACAAAATAAAATAACATTCTAAGAATAGCAATCATCATGTGAAGAAGCAAAACTTAGGATCAACCGAAACTAACCGATAGTTGTTGAAGAAGAAAGGTGGGATGCCAACCGGGGCATCCCCAAGCTTAGACGCTTCAGACTTCTTGAAATATTATCTTGGGATGCCTTGGGCATCCCCAAGCTTGAGCGTTTGTGTCTCCTTAATTCCTCCCATATCACGGTCTCCCTAAATCTCAAAAGCTTCATCTACACAAAACTCAACAAGGACTCGTGAGATAAGTTAGTATAAACCATTGCAAAAACCTTATCATACTCTACTTAGCAAATCACTAAAATTATTATACAACATTGCATACTAAATGCCTCTGCATATTTAATAGTCCTATCCTCAAATAGAATCATTAAAGTAGCAAACATATGCAAACAATGCAAACATAACAGCAATCTGCCTAAACAGGATAGTCTGTAAAGAATGCAGCAACATCCATACTTACCTAGCTCCAAAAATTATGAAAGAAAATTCCCAATGTATTAAATTTATCATATCTTAATATGCAAAAGGTTTAAACATTTTATCACATTCTGACTTTTCTAGGGAATTATTGCAACAGCGGTGAACTTTCTGTTTTCAAACAGCAACATGTGGACTTCCAACATAGGCATAGTAAAGGCTATCAATGCCACTTTTATTGGAATAAAAGATGCAAAACATTGTTCTAAATAACAGCAAGCAAATCATAACAAAATAAATTGACGCTCCAAGCAAAACACATATCATGTGGTGAATAAAAATATAGCTCCAAGTAAAGTTACCGATGAATGAAGACGAAAGAGGGGATGCCTTCCGGGGCATCCCCAAGCTTAGGCTCTTGGATATCCTTGAATATTACCTTGGGGTGCCTTGGGCATCCCCAAGCTTAGGCTCTTGCCACTCCTTATTTCATAGTTCATCGAATCTTTACCCAAAACTTGAAAACTTCACAACCCAAAACTTAACAGAAAACTCGTAAGCTCCGTTAGTATAAGAAAATAAATCACCACTTAAAGGTACTGTAATGAACTCATTATTTATTTATATTTTTGTTAAACCTACTGTATTCCAACTTCTCTATGGTTTATAAACTATTTTACTAGCCATAGATTCATCAAAATAAGTAAACAACACATGAAAAACAGAATCTGTCAAAAACAGAACAGTCTGTAGTAATCTGAATCAAACGTATACTTATGGAACTCATAAAATTCTCAAATAAGTTTCTGGACCTGTGTAATGTATCTATTAATCATCTGCAAAAAGAGTTAACTAAATAGCACTCTCCAAATAAAAATGGCAGCAATTCTCGTGAGCGCTAAAGTTTCTGTTTTTTACAGCATGATCACAAAGACTTCCCCCAAGTCTTCCCAAAGGTTCTACTTGGCACAAACACTAATTAAAAGCATAAAACCACATCCAAACAGAGTCTAGATGAATTATTTATTACTAAACAGGAACAAAAAGCAAGGAATAAAATAAAATTTGGTTGCCTCCCAACAAGCGCTATCGTTTAACGCCCCTAGCTAGGCATGATGATTTCAATGATGCTCACATAAAGGATAAGAATTGGAACATAAAGAGAGCATCATGAAGAATATGACTAGAATATTTAAGCCTAACACACTTCCTATGCATAGGGATTTTGTGAGCAAACAACTTATGGGAACAATAATCAACTAGCATAGGAAGGCAAAACAAGCATAACTTCAAAACTTTAAGCACATAGAGAGGAAACTTGATATTATTGCAATTCCTACAAGCATATATTCCTCCCTCATAATAATTTTCAGTAGCATCATGAATGAATTCAACAATATAACCATCACCTAAAGCATTCTTTTCATGATCTACAAGCATAGAATTTTTACTACTCTCCACATAAGCAAAGTTCTTCTCATTCGGAATAGTGGGAGTATCATAGGAAACTCGAATACTATAAATTGTTTCCACATTAAAAGAGTAATGCTCATAGAAGTGGTAATCATAATCATGACAAGTTTTATAAATATAATCACTACTTTTTATAGCATAAGTATCATCACAATAATCATCATAAGTAGGAAGCATGCTATCATCATTATAAAGTTGCATATCAAAACTTGGGAGACTAAAAATATCATCTTCATTAATCATAGCTTCCCCAAGCTTGGGACAACCATTAATTGCAGCAAATATATTCTCAAAACATCATCTTCATCAAACATAGCATCCCCAAGCTTGGGCCTTTTCATATCATAAGCATGATCACTCTCATCATTAATAGTATCGATAGCACCAATAGTATAGCAATTATCATATTCTTCCAAGCAAGTGCCAAAAAGATTTTCAAGATCATAAGAATTATCATTATCTTCCACAATTATATTTTCATGAGGCACAATAGTAATAGGAGCATTATTATTTGAGAGAGATATCTTTTTACCTGTCTTGCTTTTTCTTTTCTTCTTCTTCACCACATCATGTGTGGGTTCAATCCTCTTTTTGGAGCTCCTTATTAATGAGATTGGTTGAATAGGAGGCTCCTCCTCGTTACCTGATTCATCATAAGAAATAATAGGAGGGTATTGGGAAGCCTCTTCCCTTTCATTAGTATTCTCTTCATCTTCTATTTGTTTGCTTTTCTTGATGTAGTTGGCAATATAAGGATTTTCAATACAATTCACCGTACAACACATATAAATTTTCTCTAGATCAAAATCAAGAAATCTATCAAGATTAAACTTTGGAATACCCTCAGTTATATGTTTCATTTCCTCATACCCCAAAAGAAGACTAAGCTCTTTATGATGCTCAAGGGTAATCAAATTATCACAATTTTTGGATACGATTCGGTCATGAAACAATTTGCATTGGAGATTTAAATGACCATGTTCATTGCAAAGTTCACAAGGGGCACGAAAAATATTGAATTTTTCAGCACAATCATCAAGACTTTCTTGCAACAATTCAGTTTCTAAGTACTTATGCCTCTTGCAATATCCATCTTCCCTATTTGGTGTGTTCGTACAAACCCAATGTACTCCACAAAAATTGACATGTTCATAGGAGACATCATCACTAGTGCAATCATCATTAGTATCATGGATATTCAGAGAATTCGTACTAACAACATTGCAATCATGCTCATCATTCAAAGATTTAGTGCCAAACATTTTATAGATTTCTTATTCTAGCACTTGAGCAGAATTTTCCTTTCCATCATACTTACGAAAGATATTAAAAAGGTGAAGCGTATGAGACAAACTAAATTCCATTTTTTATAGTTTTCTTTTATAAAATAAACTAGTGATAAAACAAGAAACTAAAAGGCTCGATTGCAAGATCTAAAGATATACCTTCAAGCGCTAACCTCCCCGGCAACGGCGCCAGAAAAGAGCTTGATGTCTACTACACAACCTTCTTCTTATAGACGTTGTTGGGCCTCCAAGTGCAGAGGTTTGTAGGACAGTAGCAAATTTCCCTCAAGTGGATGACCTAAGGTCTATCAATCCGTAGGAGGCGCAGGATGAAGATGGTCTCTCTCAAGCAACCCTACAACCAAATAACAAAGAGTCTCTTATGTCCCCAACACACCCAATACAATGGTAAATTGTATAGGTGCATGTCGGTGTCAAAACCGGCGGATCTCGGGTAGGGGGTCTCGAACTGTGCGTCTAAGGCGGATGGTAACAGGAGGCAGGGGACACGATGTTTTATCCAGGTTCAGGCCCTCTTGATGGAGGTAAAACCCTACGTCCTGCTTGATTATTCTTGATAATATGAATAGTACAAGAGTTGATCTACCACGAGATCGGAGAGGCTAAACCCTAGAAGCTAGCCTCTGGTATGATTGTATGTTGTCCTACGGACTAAAACCCTCCGGTTTATATAGACACCGGAGGGGGCTAGGGTTACATAAGGTCGGTTACAAAGGAGGAGATATGCATATCCGTATTGCCTAGCTTGCCTTCCACGCCAAGTGGAGTCCCATCCGGACACGGGACGAAGTCTTCAATCTTGTATCTTCATAATCCAACAGTCCAGCCAAAGGATATAATCTGGCTGTTCGGATACCCCGTAATCCAGGACTCCCTCAGTAGCCCCCGAACCAGGCTTCAATGACGATGAGTCCGGCGCGTAGTGTTGTCTTCGGCATTGCAAGGCGGGTTCTTCTCCAAATTTTGAATGTTTGTTAAGCAGTGTCCGGTCCCATAAATGTTGAACCTCTTGGCTTCCGCGCCCAATAAGGGCTATCTCCCATGCGTCGAATGAATGCGAGGCGCTAGGGCATTTTTACATTCGCCCCCCTATCCAGATAAATAAATTGTCTATTAAAGGGATGGGGATTCTTAGATCCAATCCATACCATCCTCCCCCAGCGAGAATCCATCAGAGCGTGCTTCAGAAAAATCCACTCCAGCATAGCCAACCTCTGCAGCTCCTCCTCCCGCCCCCGTAGCCCTAAGCACGGTGATTGAGAGAGGTGTTCAGTCCCACACAGTCAATTAGTCGAACTGCAGACCAAGGGATTTCTCCCTCCGGCGTATATGGTGCCCGTCCAAGCCGGGCTCGCCACCTACAATGGCGGGGAGCAAGCGGAGAGCTTCCCAAGCCCCTCTATGGGGGAGCGGGTATGCCTTGTCCCTTATTTATTGAGGGGGCTCAGATTTCCGATTCATCCGTTCCTCCGCGGGCTCCTGGAGTTTTACGGCCTCCAACTGCATAATTTCACCCCTGCTTCCATTTACACATCGACGGCTATGTTGCCCTCTATGAGTTATTCCTGGGCTGTGAGGCTCATTTCGAGCTGTGGAAAAGGTTATTTTGCCTCGTCCCTCGCACACAGAAGGGGTCACTTTATCAAGTGGGCGGAGCCGAAATATGGCGCATCGCCGAAACCGGATACATGTCCGGTACTCCGAAGAAGACGTCCGAAGACTGGCCTTTGGAATGGTTTTATATGGAGGACGCCCCCCTTCCGGACCCTGTTTGGTGGGGCCTTCCTGAGTTCAGCAATGCTTCTCTGAAGAAACGCTGAAGTTGGCGCCCACGGAGCCCCCAGGAGGAGATATACATATCCGTATTGCCTAGCTTGCCTTCCACGCCAAGTGGAGTCCCATCCGGACACGGGACGAAGTCTTCAATCTTGTATCTTCATAATCCAACAGTCCAGCCAAAGGATATAATCTGGCTGTTCGGATACCCCGTAATCCAGGACTCCCTCAGTAGCCCCCGAACCAGGCTTCAATGACGATGAGTCCGGCGCGTAGTGTTGTCTTCGGCATTGCAAGGCGGGTTCTTCTCCAAATTTTGAACGTTTGTTAAGCAGTGTCCGGTCCCATAAATGTTGAACCTCTTGGCTTCCGCGCCCAATAAGGGCTATCTCCCATGTGTCGGATGAATGCGAGGCGCTAGGGCGTTTTTACATTCGCCCCCCTATCCAGATAAATAAATTGTCTATTAAAGGGATGGGGATTCTTAGATCCAATCCATACCATCCTCCCCCAGCGAGAATCCATCAGAGCGTGCTTCAGAAAAATCCACTCCAGCATAGCCGACCTCCGCAGCTCCTCCTCCCTCCCCCGTAGCCCTAAGAACGGTGATTGGGAGAGGTGTTCAGTCCCACACAGTCAATTAGTCGAACTGCAGACCAAGGGATTTCTCCCTCCGGCGTATATGGTGCCCGTCCAAGCCGGGCTCGCCACCTACAATGGCGGGGAGCAAGCGGAGAGCTTCCCAAGCCCCTCTACGGGGGAGCGGGTATGCCTTGTCCCTTATTTATTGAGGGGGCTCAGATTTCCGATTCATCCGTTCCTCCGCGGGCTCCTGGAGTTTTACGGCCTCCAACTGCATAATTTCACCCCTGCTTCCATTTACACATCGACGGCTATGTTGCCCTCTATGAGTTATTCCTGGGCTGTGAGGCTCATTTCGAGCTGTGGAAAAGGTTATTTTGCCTCGTCCCTCGCACACAGAAGGGGTCACTTTATCAAGTGGGCGGAGCCGAAATATGGCGCATCGCCGAAACCGGATACATGTCCGGTACTCCGAAGAAGACGTCCGAAGACTGGCCTTTGGAATGGTTTTATATGGAGGACGCCCCCCTTCCGGACCCTGTTTGGTGGGGCCTTCCTGAGTTCAGCAATGCTTCTCTGAAGAAACGCTGAAGTTGGCGCCCACGGAGCCCCCAGGAGGAGATATACATATCCGTATTGCCTAGCTTGCCTTCCACGCCAAGTGGAGTCCCATCCGGACACGGGACGAAGTCTTCAATCTTGTATCTTCATAATCCAACAGTCCAGCCAAAGGATATAATCTGGCTGTTCGGATACCCCGTAATCCAGGACTCCCTCAGTAGCCCCCGAACCAGGCTTCAATGACGATGAGTCCGGCGCGTAGTGTTGTCTTCGGCATTGCAAGGCGGGTTCTTCTCCAAATTTTGAACGTTTGTTAAGCAGTGTCCGGTCCCATAAATGTTGAACCTCTTGGCTTCCGCGCCCAATAAGGGCTATCTCCCATGTGTCGGATGAATGC
Organism: Triticum aestivum; assembly: GCF_018294505.1. Classification (NCBI taxonomy): domain Eukaryota; kingdom Viridiplantae; phylum Streptophyta; class Magnoliopsida; order Poales; family Poaceae; genus Triticum; species Triticum aestivum. The sequence goes on along the minus strand of NC_057806.1, from coordinate 383,549,514 downwards.
GAGGCGCTAGGGCGTTTTTACATTCGCCCCCCTATCCAGATAAATAAATTGTCTATTAAAGGGATGGGGATTCTTAGATCCAATCCATACCATCCTCCCCAGCGAGAATCCATCAGAGCGTGCTTCAGAAAAATCCACTCCAGCATAGCCGACCTCCGCAGCTCCTCCTCCCTCCCCCGTAGCCCTAAGAACGGTGATTGGGAGAGGTGTTCAGTCCCAAACAGTCAATTAGTCGAACTGCAGACCAAGGGATTTCTCCCTCCGGCGTATATGGTGCCCGTCCAAGCCGGGCTCGCCACCTACAATGGCGGGGAGCAAGCGGAGAGCTTCCCAAGCCCCTCTACGGGGGAGCGGGTATGCCTTGTCCCTTATTTATTGAGGGGGCTCAGATTTCCGATTCATCCGTTCCTCCGCGGGCTCCTGGAGTTTTACGGCCTCCAACTGCATAATTTCACCCCTGCTTCCATTTACACATCGACGGCTATGTTGCCCTCTACGAGTTATTCCTGGGCTGTGAGGCTCATTTCGAGCTGTGGAAAAGGTTATTTTGCCTCGCCCCTCGCACATAGAAGGGGTCACTTTATCAAGTGGGCGGAGCCGAAATATGGCGCATCGCCGAAACCGGATACATGTCCGGTACTCCGAAGAAGACGTCCGAAGACTGGCCTTCGGGATGGTTTTATATGGAGGACGTCCCCCTTCCGGACCCTGTTTGGCGGGGCCTTCCTGAGTTCAGCAATGCTCCTCTGAAGAAACGCTGAAGTTGGCGCCCACGGAGCCCCCAGGAGGAAGACAACGGAGAAGTCCTTTACCTGATGAACCGGATTAAATCGCTGGCTCAATCAGGATTGATAGTAATCGAGGTTATGTCAATATGCATAATGCGGGGAGTGCAACCACTTCAATATCGAGGGCACCCCTTGTGGTGCTTTAACGGGGAAGATGATGCCACCCGTTGCGGGCGTAAGGGTCCGTACAACTCTACCACTTTAGCAAAAATTCTGTTCGAATTGTTCAAGGGAGAGGAAGAGGAGTTCATCTGCATCAAGCCACGGGATGGATTCTCCATGTACAATCCTCCAAGCTGGGTGAGTTATATCTCCTTACTCCCATTCTTCCCGCATTCCTTATCGTAGGTACTCACCTTGCCATTTTGCGGCAGGAACTGCGAAAAGCCATAAGGGAGGTCAGCAGCCCATCCCCACAACCAGAGGACCCTGACCGGGCCCTTGGTCCCGGACTTGAAGAAGATCCAGACATATTCGTGGAGCTGATAAACCGGCAGTTCTATCAATTAAGCTATGATAACACCATGGTGGTCATTACGGCCGACTATCCCAGACTGCTTCCTGCGTCGCACGTAAGAAAAACCAAAAATCCCAACTCAAAAACTAGGATCCCCTTTTAGACCCTTCACCTACCATATACATATGGTGTTTTTACAGGGAAGGCATTCGGGACGCCATGCCGAACCCGCAGCAACTCGCCAACAAGAGGCACCGAGGCCAGGCAGGCCAAAAAGGAAGGCAGTTAGGACGGAGACGCCAGCGCAGAGGTAGAAACCCCGCTCCATGGTTTTCGTCTTTCTTGAAATGTAATGACGTCCATGTTTCTTTAACAGAAAAAACGCTCGCCAGAATATGTCCGGTGAGGCTGCCGATCATGCTTCCACCAGTCGGGCTCCAGGACCGGACATAAAGGCGGAAGCCGACATGGGGCGGACGCCAGATACTCTCCCTATAGAGGATGCAGATAGGCTATCTGCTACAAATTCAGAAGTGGAGAGCGCCATGAATCATAGGCGCCGCCGGGCCGTACTGCGGAACGTTTGCTTCTCACCAGAGGCATTTGATGCCTTCAATTATGGAGAGGCGTAACTCCGTGCTGCTCAAGATGGTCTAGCCAGAGCCACAGACCAGTATGTGAAGGATGTACGGGTAAGTAAATCTGACGATTATATTATCAGTAGCCCCTGAGACTTGAAACAGTTAGCAGCACTGATTTAAGGATCATCTTGTTGTGCAGGTTCTGACAGAGAAGAATAGTCGACTGTCACAGGAGCTGGAGGAGTGCAAGACCCAACTTCGGGCCGTTGTTGCCGCATTGAAGGAACCGAAAAAGTCCCCAGCTGGTAACATTTCTTTCAAAGAATGATAGGTACCATATAGCATGCGGCATGGCTGCAGGTCTAACAATAGATGTTTGCAGATGAATCCGGAGAGAATCTGGAGTAGCAGCACGCCGTACGACAACTAAAGGCTGGCGAACGCGTGCTGACTAAGGTCAGGAGGGAGAAAAACCATCTCTAAGACGCCAATACCAAGATGAGCGTGGAACTTAAAGATGTTTGAGCCCAACTTGCGGACTCTGAGAAGGAGAATAAGCGGCTTCGACGCGGCATATTTAGTAAGTGCTTGAACGAACCCTTAATAAAGGGGACGATAGGGGAGCCGGCTAACAGAGTTATGTCTGCAGGTATGCTGACGGGTCGTCCCGTGGAGGAGATGCCCGGGTCTGCGGGTGATCTTCTATCCGAACTCTCACAACTACACGAACAAGTTCGGCAGGTGATGCAAGGTATTGCCCAGGCCTTGTGGCCATCCGTCTCCCTGCCAGAAGGCGTTGGAGAGCTTGTGGAGAAGCTCAAGGGAGCGCGGTGGCGCTTTCGGTTATGGAAGATATCTGCCTACCGACAAGGTGCCAGGGAAGCCTGGGTCACGGTGAAGACGTGGTATACCAAGGCTGACCCAAATCACATGGCCGATGTCGGACCTGTGGGGCCCGACGGGAAAGAGATCCCCGTTAGCTTAGTCTATGGGCAAGTAGAATTAGCCGCAAAGTATTCCCAACAGGATTGTAGGCTAGACCGCCTGTTGGATGGTATAGAAGAGTAATTTAGTCAGTCTACATGACTATGTAATTAAAGTGACATATATAATGCCTTCTAGCCGGATTGTAGATCATTTGTCATGGCAGACCTTTTCGCTTCAACCTCGGGACCCGATAGTTCGGAGTGTATCCGAATGCCTGCTCAGTTATATAAGAACCGGGGTATGCATGGAGACCAGGCGTAGGGGTCATTAGTGCTTGAACAGACAAGTGCCCAACTAGTTATGCTATATTACATGGGTAGTAAGAAACATCTTCCAGGGAGAATAGTTCCGTTAAGGGTTCCTTTCCCTGGGTACGCATGCCCTAAAGTGCATGTCCGGACTGCGAGGGGAAGCGCATGCAAAAAAACATCTAGGGGCACATATGGAAAATAAATAAAAAATCATCTTTTGTTCACCGACCGAATATTCCCTTAAGAACGCTAGCTTTCGGCTTCACCCAGTCTGAGGTACACATCTGGCTGACCCGGCAGTAACAATCGCAGAGGTGCTCCCCTTATGCCCTAACCGAATTAACGGGAACGTAGGGCATAAATACAAGAGCCAGGCAACCCAGCTTGGCCAAAACTTAAGTCATATCGATGCATATAATGGCGAAGAAAAGGTACACGCAGAAGAATAACACGTGTGTTGGGCATGAAGCCCAGATAGATAATTAAGCTTTTGTGTAAGAAGCCCCCAGGTATAATGAGCACGGTTAGCACATCTATAGTGTGCAAGCGAGGCACAAGTTGGCCTTTGAAGGCCTTGAGAAAGAATAAAAGAAAGAAAGAGAAAAAAGACAGATAATATATATTCAAAAAATGGAGAGAGGAAGGAGACGAACGTGTAGTCTGGCGCTAGGAGTAGAATCTTCGGAGCCTGGCTGCATTCCATGGGTTCGGCTCAAGTCGATTATTCGAAGCATCCCGCAGATAGTACGCTCCACCGGTTAGAACTTGGTCAATAATGAAGGGACCTTCCCATTTGGGCTCGAGCTTGGACTTTTTCTTCTCCGGTAGGCGTAGAAGTAACTCGCCAATGTTATAAGTTTTGGCCCATACTTCTCTACCTTGGTATCTGCGAGCCTGTTGCTGATAAAATGCAGAACGGACTTTTGCCACGTCGCGCTCCTCCTCCAGGGTGTCCAGACTGTCCTGCCGATCGAGCTCGGCTTCTCTTTCTTCGTACATGCGCACTCGAGGTGAGTCATGAATTATGTCACAGGGCAGGACTGCCTCTGCGCCGTACACCATAAAGAAGGGTGTATATCCGGTGCTACGATTCGGCATGGTCCGCAGCCCCCAGAGTACGGAGTCAAGCTCCTCTACCCAGTGCGTGTTAGACTCCTTTAAGTACCGCACTAATCTGGGTTTAATGCCGCTCATGATAAGACTATTTGCTCGCTCAACTTGGCCGTTGGTTTGTGGGTGATAGCCGGAAGCATAATCGAGCTTGATGCCCATGTTGCTGCACCAGAGTTTTACCTCGTCGGCCGTGAAATTCGTGCCGTTGTCAGTGATGATGCTGTAAGGGACGCCATAACGGTGTACGACCCCGGATATGAAGTCTATCACTGGTCCAGATTTGGCTGTCTTTACAGGTTTGGCTTCTATCCATTTGGTGAATTTATCCACCATGACCACTAAGTATTTTTTCTTATGGGTTCCCCCTTTAAGGGGTCCAACCATGTCAAGCCCCCAGACCGCTAAAGGCCAGGTAATGGGGATTGTTTGGAGGGCGGTGGGTGGCATATGGCTTTGGTTTGCAAAAAGCTGGCAACCGACGCAGCGTTGGACCAAGTCCTGTGCGTCTGCACGGGCCATCGACCAATAAAAACCTGTACGGAAGGCCTTGCTTACAAGGGCCCGGGCTGCGGCGTGGTGGCCGCCAAGTCCGGCATGAATTTATGCCAAAAGCTTCCGCCCTTCCTCTTCGGAGATGCACCTTTGAAGGATTCCGGTAGTGCTTTTCTTATATAGCTCTCCCTCATGGACCCTGTAGGCTTTAGATCGCCACACTATGCAGCGTGCCTCATTTTGGTCCTTGGGAAGTTCCTGCCTAGTTAGGTAGGCCAGGAATGGTTCTGTCCACGGGGTGATGACAACCATTATTACGTGGGTTGAAGGTGTTATTTCGGTGGCAGAGCCTCCGATTATGTCAGAGTGTTCGGTATCGGGTGTTTTTGGCCGGGTCTGGACTATTGTTATCGGTGACCCCTTCCCATACCACCGATGGCTTAAACAACCTCTCCAAAAAGATGTTGGGGGGAACCGCGTCGCGTTTTGCGCCGATGCGGGCGAGGATATCCGTCGCCTGATTGTTTTCCCGAGCCACATGGTGAAATTCGAGCCCCTCGAACCGAGTTGACATCTTTAGGACGGCGTTTCGATAGGCCGTCATTTTCGGATCCTTGGCATCAAAGTCTCCATTTATTTGGGATATTGCAAGGTTTGAATCCCCACGCACCTCCAGGCGTTGAATGCCCATGGAGACTGCCATCCGAAGACCATGCAACAGGGCTTCGTATTCGGCAGCGTTGTTGGAGTCTGTATACAATATTTGCAGTACATACTGAACGGTATCTCCGGTTGGGGACGTCAGGACGACGCCAGCCCCTAGACCAGCCAGCATTTTAGAACCATCGAAGTGCATGATCCAATTGGAGTATGCGCCGTACTCTTTAGGGAGTTTGGCTTCCGTCCATTCGGTGACAAAGTCGGCCAATACTTGCGATTTAATGGCTCGCCGAGGTTTCTATGTTATGTCGAACGGGAGGAGCTCAATTGTAACGCCTCGAGACTGATGCGCCAGTTGTCGTCCAGTTATTCGCCGTCGTTGCCATGTCATTCGCTTGCGTGTTGCATCTTGTCATGTCATCATGTGCATTGCATCATCATGTTTTCAAAACTTGCATCAGTCCCGGTCTCCTCGTTCCGTCTGTTGTCCGTTCTGAGCCCAGACACACTTGCACGCGCCCGCGGCATGTCCGAAATATTATTTTATAAGTGGCCGGAAAATGTTCTCGGAATGGGATGGGAGTTGGTGTGCGGTCTTGTTATAGTGTAGGTAGACCGCCTGCCAAGTTTCATCACATTCGGAGTTCGTTTGTTAGCCCAACCGTTAAACTATAGCGGCAGTATAGCCGGTCTTTTCGTTGGACGTTTTCGGTTTTAGGAAACAGTTGCCAGGCTGCACTCCTCTCCTCTCATCTCAGCCCAACCTCTCTTCACAGCCCACTAGCCCATCTATCTAACCCCCCTCTGCTCCGGGTCGTCCGATCGAGATCGAACGGCTCCGGAACGGACTAAAACCCCCAACCCTAGCTCCTCCTGCCTTATATAGACCCCCCCCTCCATGCCATTTTGGGCCTTCTCCTTCCTCCTCCTCGAAATCTATGCCCCCAATCATGAGCCAGCCGCCTCCCACCTCCTCTCCTCTATTTCCGGCGCCGTCCACCCCTCCACCGCCACTTGGTGCTCTCTGATTGGCCGCGCCGCCACTCAGCGCCGCCCGTGGCCAGTGGCAAGCCGCCACGTCGCCTCCCCGTGCCCTCCACCGCACCGCGGCCCTCCAGGCCCGGCCGCAGCCCGCCGGCCAGAAGTGGCCCGCCGACGGATCCCGCTCGCCCCAAGCCCCTCCAACCTCCCGCGCCTGGATCGGACAGCGCCCGATCTCCATCGCCGCCGTCTTGCACTCGCCGGCCACCGGAGCCTCGCCGCCGACGGGCACCTCCGACCCAGGCCATTGCCCCGCACCCCCTCTCCTTTCTTCTCCCTCCATTTCTCTCTCTCTGCTCCTCACCAATGTCGCCTCCCTGCAGGAACCGCCGCCGCCATGGGAGTTTGCTGGAGCCGGAGCTCCCTCGGCGTCGCCCTCGCCTCCCGCCGCTGGATTCGCCCAAAAACTGAGCCGCCACCTCCGGATCCGTCATCCTTCGACGCCCTTCGCTCGGGCCCGCCGCCACCTGCTCGGCGGAGCGCCGGAGTCGCCGCCGCCTCACTCGATCGGGAGGTCCCCGATCCGCACCTGCCCGTTGACCGCGTGTGGGCCGGCCCATCTCTCCAGCCAGGCCCAGCCACTCCTCTACTACACCGCGCCAGCCCAGCGCGCCCCTCCTGGCTGCCTCTCCACAGTTCTGGGCAAGGCCCATGGTGAGAACAGATACGGCCCGTGCCATGTTTTTTCCCAATTCTACGAGTTTAGCTATTTTTTTTCAGAGATAGCAGTTTTACAGAAAAGACCCTCATGTTCATGCATATAATAACTCACAATTCGTGCATCAGTTTAAAATGATTTATATATGAAACTTGCTCAGAATTTTGTCTAGTTTAATAATATGTCATTTTCATCCATGTTTAAAATGTTGTTTGTGTAAATTTGCTCCTATGCCATGTTAAAATGCTTTAATTCATAACTAAATAACCGTAACTCCGAATTTAATAAACTTTATATGTAATTGGGGTGGAATTTTGCCTAGTTTAACATGGTGGAATCATCTTGCATGTTTAACAACATTTAATATTGTTGAGTACCTAAACGAGAGGGAACTAAATAAGTCATGTGGTGTTTTTCTTCAATATGCAACTCGTTGCATATTGAGCTCCACTTAATTTGTAGAATTGTTTGTGCACTTTGCCATGCCATGCCTCATTAAACTGGACATGCATCATACTCGATTGTGCATCGCGCCTTGGTTATGTGTTGGTTGTTTACTATGCTGTTTGCTTCTTTCCGGTGTTGCTTCTTCGGGTTGGTTCCGATAACGTCGTGTTTGTGAGGACCCGTTCGACTACGTCCATTTGTCTTCTTCATGGACTCGTTCTTCTTCCTTGTGGGATCTCAGGCAAGATGACCATACCCTCGAAATCACTTCTATCTTTGCTTGCTAGTTGCTCGCTCTTTTGCTATGCCTGTGCTGCGATACCTACCACTTGCTTGTCATGCCTCCCATATTGTTGAACCAAGCCTCTAACCCACCTTGTCCTAGCAAACCGTTGTTTGGCTATGTTACTGCTTTGCTCAGCCCCTCTTATAGCGTTGTTAGTTGCAGGTGAAGATTGAAGTTTGTTCCTTGTTGGAACATGGAGATACCGTTCCTTGTTGGAACATGTTTACTTGTTGGGATATCACTATATATCGTATTTAATTAATGCATCTATATACTTGGTAAAGGGTGGAAGGCTCGGCCTTATGCCTGGTGTTTTGTTCCACTCTTGCCGCCCTAGTTTCCGTCATATCGGTGTTATGTTCCCGGATTTTGCGTTCCTTACGCGGTTGGGCTATAATGGAAACCCCTTGACAGTTCGCCTTAAGTAAAGCTCTTCCAGCAATGCCCAACATTGGTTTTACTATTTGCCACCTAGCCTTTTCTTTTCCCTTGGGAGTCGCGCTCCTGAGGGTCATCATTATTTTACCCCCCCGGGCCAGTGCTCCTCTGAGTGTTGGTCCAACCTGTCAGCTGCCGGTGACCACCAGGGGCAACTCTGGGCTGGCCTACCCGTACCTAAGACAATCTGAGTGTGCCCTGAGAAAGAGATATGTGCAGCTCCTATCGGGATTCGTCGGCACATTCGGGCGGTGTTGCTGGTTTAGTTTTACCCTGTCGAAATGTCTTGTTGTACCGGGATACCGAGTCTGATCGGAATGTCTCGGGAGGAGGTCTATTCCTTCGTTGACCGTGAGAGCTTGTGATGGGCTAAGTTGGGACACCCCTGCAGGGATTTGAACTTTCGAAAGCCGTGCCCGCGGTTATGGGCAGATGGGAATTTGTTAACGTCCGGTTGTAGAAAACCTGAAGTTGACCTTAATTAAAATGCATCAACCGCGTGTGTAACCGTGATGGTCTCTTCTCGGCGGAGTCCGGGAAGTGAACACGGTGTTGGAGTTATGCTTGACGTAGGTTGTCTAGGATCACTTCTTGATCATACTTTTATCGACCGTGCTTTGCCTTCTCTTCTCGCTCTCATTTGCGTATGTTAGCCACCATATATGCTAGTCTCTTGCTGCAGCTCCACCTCATACCTTTTACCTTACCCATAAGCTTAAATAGTCTTGATCGCGAGGGTGTGAGATTGCTGAGTCCCTGTGGCTCACAGATACTTCCAAAACCAGTTTGCAGGTGCCGATGATGCCATGCCAGGTGACGCAACCAAGCTCAGGAGGAGCTCGATGAAGATCTTGTCCTTTGTGTTGTTTCGTTCTAGTTGATCAGTAGTGGAGCCCAGTTGGGGTCGATCGGGGACCTTTGTCGCATTCAGGGTTCTTCTTTTATTTTGGCTCCGTAGTCGGGCCCTGATTGTATTTGGATGATGTAATGCTTTATTCATGTATTTGTGTGAAGTGGCGATTGTAAGCCAACTATGTATCTCTTTCCCTTATGTATTACATGGGTTGTGTGAAGATTACCTCACTTGCGACATTGCTTTCAATGCGGTTATGCCTCTAAGTCATGCTTCGACACGTGGGAGATATAGCCGCATCGAGGGCGTTACATCAATGGCCCATTTGGCAATCCGGCCCGTAGCGTCGCGGTTGTTTATAATATCGTTAAGTGGCACTTCTGAGGCTACTGTAATCGAACACTCTTGAAAGTAGTGTCGCAGCTTCCGGGATGCCATGAATACCGCATAGGCTATCTTTTGATAATGTGGGTACCGTGATTTGCATGGAGTGAGGACAGTGGATACATAGTATATCGGCTTTTGAAGAGGGAATTTATGTCCGTCAGCTTCTCGTTCGACGACGAGCACTGCGCTTACAACTTGATGAGTTGCCGCAATGTACAACAACATTTGTTCGTCGATGTTTGGCGCGGCCAGGATTGGGTTGGTTGCCAGCATGGCTTTTATTTCTTCCAATCCGGCTGTGGCAGCGTCCGTCCAGTCGAAGTGTTCGGTGCGCCGAAGGAGGCGATAAAGGGGTAATGCATTTTCTCCTAAGCGGGAGATAAAGCGGCTTAGAGTTGCCACACATCCAGTTAGTTTCTGGATTTGTTTGAGGTCCGTTGGGATAGCCAACTGTGACAGAGCTCGGATTTTGGCCGAATTAGCTTCAATCCCTCTACTGGAGACAATGAAGCCCAGGAGCTTTCCTGCTAGTAAAACGCATTTTTCCGGATTGAGCTTGATGTCGTATGTTCGGAGGTTGTCGGATGTGAGCCTCAAGTCGTCTATCAGAGAGTCAACGTGTTTGGTTTTAACGACCACATCATCTACGTATGCCTCTACTGTTTTGCCGATCTGTTTCTCCAAACATGTCTGAATCATGCGTTGATATGTTGCGCCGGTGTTTTTGAGCCCAAAAGGCATTGTGTTGAAACAGAAGGGGCCGTATGGTGTTATAAATGCCGTTGCGGCTTGGTCGGACTCCGCCATCTTGATTTGGTGGTAGCCGGAGTATGTGTCGAGGAAACACAATGACTCATGTCCTGCGGTAGCATCAATAATTTGATCAATGCGGGGGAGGGGGAAGGGATCCTTTGGGCAAGCCTTGTTGAGGTCCTTGAAATCGACACATAGGCACTAGGATTTGATCTTCTTTGGTACCATCACCAAGTTTGCTAGCCAGTCCGGGTGTTTTATTTCTCAAATGAATCCGGCCTCCACTAACTTGACTAGTTCCTCTCCCATGGCATGTCTCTTAGGTTCAGAGAAACGCCGAAGAGCCTGCTTGACTGGCTTGAATCCCTTTAGGATATTGAGGCTGTGCTCGGCCAGCCTGCGTGGGATTCCTGGCATGTCTGAGTGGTGCCAGGCGAATATGTCCCAATTTTCGCGCAGGAAATCTCGTAGTGCGGCGTCCACGGCGGGGTTTAACTGTGCCCCGATGGAGGCTGTTTTTGTAGGGTCCATTGGGTGGACTTGGAATTTAACTATTTCATTCGCTGGTTTAAAAGAGGTGGACTTGGATCTCTTGTCAAGTATTACGTTGTCCCTATCCACCGTGGAGCGTAGCGCAGTTAATTCCTCGGCCGAAAGGGCTTCGGATAATGCTTTGAGGGCCAATGCGGCTATTTTGTTTTCGGCGCGGAGTGCTGTGTCCGGATCACTAGCGGGAGTGATGATTCCGTTGGGCCCGGGCATTTTGAGCTTCATGTACCCATACTAGGGTATGGCTTGGAAGATAGTGAACGCCTCCCGTCCTAGAAGGGCGTGATATCCACTACTGAACGGGGCCACTTGGAATGTAATTTCTTCGGACCTATAGTTCTCCGGCGTGCCGAATACCACATCTAGTGTGATTTTCCCAGCACAGCGTGCTTCCCGACTGGGGATGATTCCTCTGAAGGTTGTGCTGCTTTGCTCAATGCGGTTCCAGTCTATTTCCATTTTTTGAAGAGTTTCCTCGTAGATGAGGTTTAATCCATTGCCGCCGTCCATGAGTACTTTGGTGAGTCGAAAGTCGTCCACAATTGGACTGAGGACCAGTGCAGCTGGTGCTCGAGCAGTTCAGAATTTAGGTTCGTCACTGACATTGAAGGTAATAGCCGTGTCACTCCATGGATTCATTGCTGCTACGTGGCAGATTTCAGCGAGGCTGTGGAGTGTTCGCTTGCTCCTATTATTTGATGCGAAGGTTTCAAAAATTGTTAATACCATATTGTTATCCACGAGATGGTGCTCTGTGGTATTTGGGATGAGAAGATCCTCACCACTTTTGGCCACCTGCCGGAGTATCCAACATGCTCTAAGGCTGTGCGTTGGTACAGTATCCGCTGTGCTATGAATTTTGCAGGGTTCGTTAAACCATTCCTCCAATACGGTTCCATGCCCTGTAGAGGGTTTTTGCTTCTTTGTAATTAACCCGGGTGTCTTATGATAGTGCATCCTTTTACCTCGGACTAGGTGTATATTCGGAGCCAGATTATCCCAAAATTCCGTTTCGGTTTTCCAGGAACTTTCCATCGCATAGTACTTATGTACTATGGACGCCAAGTCGGCGAAGCGTGATATGTCACGGCAACTTATGGCGTTAAGGATTCCCTTGTCCGTGCAGTTATTGCATAAAAGTGAGACTCGTCTTCCTCGCAACAGTCCTTAACCTTGTTCATCACAAGGAGGAATCTGGCCCAATAATGATGTACTGTTTCATGGGGCTCTTGCCTGATGTGGGAAAGATCGTTTATGTCTGGGTGGGTGGGTGGTTTTGAGTCCGAACCCCTACCTGATCTGAGACCCAGGGGCCGAGGAGTTTCCGATCTTGGAAGTTCGGATTCCGGGATGTTGCCCAATGAGTCTGGCCCGTTGCCTGACTCTAGGTTCAGGGTTTGGGTGATGTCCTCCCGTAAATGGGTATCTGGCTCGGAGAGCTCACGGATTCGGACATAGTTAGTCCTCAAGATAGAGGAAGAATCGCCGCGTTGTTCCTCCACCACCGCAACATGATGGGTGATCGGTGGAGAGTTAATCTCCCTTTGATCGGGTTTAAGCCCAATCCGATCATAGTCCGTAGCGACTCCCAAGGCGGCGATGCGATCCGAGAGCTCGTTTAAGGAAGAGTGCTCCATTGGATCCATCTGCTCGGCGAATTCTGAGCCAACGTGGAGGCTATTTTCGATGACCCGAGAAGTCATCATCGGTGCAACAGCCGAACAGGCGGTCATGACGAAACTGCCTAGCCGGAGAGTTTGGCCGACAGCCAGGGCTCCCCCGGCGGTAATGTTGTTTTTAACAACGAGATGAGGCATCCTTCCTTACGGCAACGTCACAGAGGAACTCTCAATGACAGCACCAATGTTGGTGTCAAAACCGGCGGATCTCGGGTAGGGGGTCCCGAACTGTGCGTCTAAGGCGGATGGTAACAGGAGGCAGGGGACACGATGTTTTACCCAGGTTCGGGCCCTCTTGATGGATGTAAAACCCTATGTCCAGCTTGATTATTCTTGATAATATGAATAGTACAAGAGTTGATCTACCACGAGATCGGAGAGGCTAAACCCTAGAAGCTAGCCTCTGGTATTATTGTATGTTGTCCTACGGACTAAAACCCTCCGGTTTATATAGACACCAGAGGGGGCTAGGGTTACACAAGGTCGGTTACAAAGAAGGAGATATACATATCCGTATTGCCTCGCTTGCCTTCCACGCCAAGTAGAGTCCCATCCAGACACGGGACGAAGTCTTCAATCTTGTATCTTCATAATCCAACAGTCCGGCCAAAGGATATAATCCGGCTGTCCGGATACCCCCTAATCCAGGACTCCCTCAGTGCACTAGTTCGGGGAAGAGTTGGTGATACAAGTGGTATATGGATAGTAGATAAAGGTTTTTGTAATCTGAAAATATAAAAACAGCAAGGTAACTAATGGTAAAAGTGAGCGTAAACGGTATTGCAATGCTAGGAAACAAGGCCTAGGGTTCATACTTTCACTAGTGTAAGTCCTCTCAACAATAATATCATAATTGGATCACATAACTATCCCTCAACATGCAACAAAGAGTCACTCCAAAGTCACTAATAGAGGAGAACGAACGAAGAGATTATGGTAGGGTACGAAACCACCTCAAAGTTATTCTTTCCAACCAATCCGTTGGGTTATTCCTATAAGTGTCACAAACAGCCCTAGAGTTTGTACCAGAATAACACCTTAAGACACAAATCAACCAAAACCCTAATGTCACCTAGATACTCCAATCTCACCTCAAGTATTCGTGGGTATGATTATACGATAAGCATCACACAATCTCAGATTCATCTATTCAACCAACACAAAGGACCTCAAAGAGTGCCCCAAAGTTCTACCGGAGAATCACGACGAAAACGTGTGCCAACCCCTATGCATAGGTTCATGGGCGGAACCCGCAAGTTGATCACCAAAACATACATCAAGTGTTCTCAAATCTTTAGACTCAATTCGATAAGATAACTTCAAAGGGGAAACACATCCCATTACAAGAGAGTAGAGGGGGAAGAAACATCATAGGATCCAAATATAATAGCAAAGCTCACGATACATCAAGATCATATCACCTCAAGAACATGAGAGAGAGAGAGAGAGAGATCAAACACATAGCTACTGGTACATACCCTCAGCCCCGAGGGAGAACTACTCCCTCCTCGTCATGGAGAGCACCGGGATGATGAAGATGGCCACCGGAGAGGGATTGCCCCCTCCGGCAGGGTGCCGGAACGGGTCTAGATTGGCTTTCGGTGGCTACGGAGGCTTCTGGCGACGGAACTCCCGATCTATTGTCTGTTCTGGAAGTTTTAGGGTACGTGAGTATATATGGGTGCAAGAAGTACGTCGGTGGAGCTTCGGGGGCCCCACGAGGCAGGGGGCGCGCCCTAGGGGGGGCGCCCCCCACCCTCATGGGCACATCCCTTCTCTCCTGACGTGGGGTCCAAGTCCATCTGGTAGCTTTCCTTCCAAAAATAACTTCTCCAGTTGATTTCATTCCGTTTCGACTCCGTTTGATATTCCTTTTCTTCGAAACACTGAAATAGGCAAAAAAACAGCAAATATGGGCTGGGCCTCCGCTTAATAGGTTAGTCCCAAAAATAATATAGAAGTAGATAATAAAGCCCAATATTGCCCAAAACAGTAGATAACATAGCATGGAGCAATCAAAAATTATAGATACGTTGGAGACGTATGAGTATCTCAGTCGACACGAGTGCGAGAATCAGTGATTCAGCAATCGGGAGATCCAATTCGGGCTTCTGCTTCTTTTGCCGATCCTGTGTCGACCGATCGTCCTTCGGCTTCGACTGCCCAAGACCTTGCTCTGTCCGTGCAACTCCATATCTTAGATCCCCTGGCTGCTTTGACTATTCCACCCACTCCACTGTTTGTTACCCATCATGTCCTAGAGGACCCAGTGAGCGCTGCTAAGGAAGCTATATGTCAAGCGGGATTTATGATGGAGCGAGTGAAGGTGGTGCACGAAGCTAGCAAGGTTGCCTATGATGCCAGCTCTGCACTTCAAACTAATGTCCAGGTGAGTTGATTCCGTCTGATCTTTCAGCTTGATTTTTGCTTGGTTAGGATATGGTACTTGGAAACTGCTCCTTTATTATTCGTAAGATGTCTGTGGATGAACATTTTCCATGAGTCTACACCTTGCATTTGTTCACCCACTGGATGCTTTAACTTTTGCTAAATAGTCCTTCCACTTGAGTCGACTAGGTCGTGTCTAGTGTATCCTTGGATCAGTGGGGGCACGCAGAGTGCACCCACTAGGTGTAGTCCCCAAGACCACTATCGAATGTTTTATTCGGTGGGGGTCTTTGATAAATGTCTGTCTGTAATGTTCTACTCGGTCTAGACAGGTCGTACCGAGTGGTATCTGGACCAGTGGGGGCACGCCAAGTGCACCCACTAGGTGTAGTCCCCGAGACCGCCATCGACTGCAGGCAGTCGGCGGTGGTCTGAGAATGATTGTTGTCTCTCTCCTCTTTTTTTAGCACTCCGACTGGACGGACCATGTCGAGTAGAAAGTCGAACCAGTGGGGGCACGCCAAGTGCACCCACCGTGTTGGGGATATAGCTACTGAGTTAACCCGCCCAGGAGGGGCCGGGTTATACTCCTGGCAACTCACAAGACAAAGCCCATGAAGGAATCGAAGATGGCGGTTCATGAGGATGACTTATGAAGAGGCCGAGGCCCGAAGGCGGCTTAAGGCCCGTAGGTGTAAACCGCCATATTATGCAACTTGTACTATAAGGCAATTGTAATTAAGTCACCAGGCCGGACATGTTTATAAGCCGGCCGGGACTCTATAAGCCACCAGGCATCAACCTGAGTATATAAAGGGACGACCCGGCGGCGAGTTAGGATGACAGACAACAAATCGAGAACTAGGTCAAGCGTAATCGCTCCCTGGTAATCGAAACCTAAGCAATACCACCTCCAACTGTATTAGGCCTTTACCTTCATCGCAAGGGGCTGAACCAATATAAACTCCTTGGTCATTTGTCCCGTTTAACCCCTTTAAGCTAACCTAGTGCGATGGCTCCACGACTAAGTCCTCACACTAGGACATCTGACGTGAAAATTCCGTGACAGTTGGCGCCCACCATGCGGCCAGTGCATGGTAGTTTTGAGTTCTTACAGGGCAGCTTCGAAGGGATCAAGGTATACGCTGTGGGCCAGATGACCAAGAGTCGTCGCGGCAAGCTCTACATCGACGATGCAGGCTGGGGCCCCGAAGCCGGCTGAGTTGAGTACGGGTATCGAGTCCCCTTCGGCAGAATTCATGTCTTCATCGGCAAGATCAGCGAGCCGGGCCCTGAGCCGTACATCTGCACCGACATCATCGAGACGGCTCAACGTGCACGACCCGCCCGAGTTCAACCCGCCGTGAAGCATGCCTTTGTTGGATTTATCCACGGGGCTGAGTTGGAAGGATCCATGTTAGGCGGTGAGACAACCATTTATTCTGATGGCGAGTCGTCCATGCGCGAGACTACTTCGTTGTACCAATTACAAGACGGCAGGCTTGGGGGCTATTCCGATGGCGACGATATTCCGGACCTCTATGAGTCGCCGAACCGGGTCGCGATCTTTATGGCCAGTACACAGTCGGTGCAGAATTCTTCAACAGCAGCAACAATGATTTCCGGGTCAGCAGCGGCAACGGTAGCCGGGGCAGGAGGCCCTGCGCGCCCACCGGCTCAGGTTTTGTCCGACTTATTAGATGCTTTGACAACACTGCTGACGGCGGTGGTTAACCCGGCGAACCAAGATCAGCACAATGCGGAAGTCGCAAAATTGCGAGATCAAATAGCCCAAGCCAAGGAAGACCTGGTAGCTGAGGACGCTAGGATGGCCATGGAGCGGGCTACGTTGGATGCTCAGGCGCAGCGGATTCAGTCGGAGTCTTTCCGGCTCATGCTAGATCAGAACGCCTCAAACGGAGTCATGATGAAGAGGCATTAGACTCGTCTGCCTTCGGTCTACGAGGTGAGAAATCTCTTTAATACACCTGGAGCGGGGACCAGTAACCCGGCAGGGGTAAACCGGGTTGAAGCACCTGGGACAGGAACCCCGACTTAGCCGCGCACGATGGATCTGCCTCGTCAGAACAATATCCCACCACAACACGTGCCGACGCCACCGGGTCATTACTCTAATCCTTTGGATAACATGATCGCTGCAGCATCACGATTGGCGGCTCTCCTAGTTGAAGGCGAGTCACCAGCAGCGGTTGAAACGCGAAGGGCTAGAGAGCTACTTCAGACAGCATTGGTTCAGCGGCAGGCTTATTCTACAGCCGTGAGAGAATCCATTCAACCCCCTACCCAAGCCGGAGTTATAGCAGACACATGGATTCCCCAGCAGTGTCAAGCAGTGAGCAACGTCATAACCCGCCCCATGGACATGACCCACCCCGTAATACTCAGGCTCTGATAGATCAGGATTGAGCACATCGGGAGGCTGAGCTGGCGGCTCAGTACGCGGCTCATCAGCTATCGCATGTTTATCCGACAACTTCGGTGGAAGTAGGCTTGACCTCCCGAAGCACGAGTGTGCCGTGTTTAGTGCCGGCTCTGTGTAATGAGCGACTGCCCAAGGATTTCAAAGGACCTTGTAAGGTGCCTAACTACACAGTCGACTTACCCCCTGAGGCATGGATTGAGAGTTACGAGATGGCCATGGAACTGTTGGAGGTCAGCGATGTCGCGTGTGCCAAGTACTTTACCATGATGCTGGATGAGACTGTCCGTACTTGGCTAAAAGGACTACCTGCCAACTCCATCGAGTCATGGGCCGAGTTAAAAGCCCGATTTATCCAGAATTTTAAGGATACATGCAAGCAGCCCATGTCGATCGTAGATTTGGATGCCTGCACCCAAGAGGAGGGCGAGTCAACGACACATTGGGTGCGTCGGGTTAAGGCCATCCTACACTCATTGGATAACATCAATGCCGGCTCAACAGCCCTCATGTTGGAGAAAATCTGCCATTTTGTGCCTCTTAAACAGAAGTTAGGGCGGCTCAAGTGCCATTGCAATGATATGGGGGAGCTGATGGCGGCTCTAATTAAATATGCCCACTCTGATGGTACCAAGGACCCCGAGTCTGAAGATGACAAGCCGGGAAACGGATAGAAGAGTGGCAACACTGGAAACCAGCATCATAACCCGGTGACTCAGGGGAGTAACGGTAAACGTAAGGTTGATAATAATTCAGATTTTGTGGCCAATACCAACATACAGAACAATGGTCAGCGTCGTAAAGGAAAGCCACTTCCTCGATCAGGATGGTTGGGTATAAATCTGGAGCAGATGTTAAATCAGCCCCGTCCAAAGCATGGCTCACGGGACAGGCCATCTACGCACCTTTGGAAGTACTGCTACATTATGAAGGAGTTCAAAAATTCGGACTTGTTCCAGTACAATCATGGACCAGGTGGCGGCTCAGGTCCCGGTTCTTATGGTCCGGGTCCTGGTGGTGGCGGCTCTAACTCTAGTTTTGCAGGGTCACCAGGGTAACCTAGGTAACCAGGGAGGTTTTCATAAATAGCCTGGTCCGGGGAGTCGGCAACAACAATTTGGGTATGAGAGTAACTCGAAACAGTTGAATAGTGGGCAGTACCACGTCTTCACCACAAGTTTATGCAAGCGGGATCAGAAGCTTCATAAAAAGGCAGTGAATGTCGTTGAACCGGCAGTTCCCCATTACTTGCGCTGGTCGGAGCAACCCATTGTGTGGAGCCGTGAGGATCACCCGCCCTGGGTTGATAATCTGGGTCACCTGGCTTTGGTGGTAGCACCCCAGGTTGGAGGATATAAATTCACCAAAGTACTCATGGATGGAGGTAGCGGCATCAATATCCTTTATTATGACACCTTCCGTCGCATGGGGTTAACCAATAAAAATCTTAAGCCGTCGAACACTGTTTTTCATGCATGGTGTGGTACCTGGTAAGTCGGCATACCTAGTTGGGAAAATAGCGCTGGAGGTTGCATTTGGGGATGATCATGATTCCAGATATGAGACGTTGACCTTTGAAGTAGTAAAGATCAAGAGTCCTTATCATGCTCTACTTGGACGCCGGGCTTATGCTAAGCTCATGGCAAGGCCTTGTTATGTTTATCTACAGCTCAAAATGCCAGGTCACAAGGGGACCATTACGGTGCATGGATGCCAGAAGATAGCTTTGGAGTGTGAGGAAGGTGATGCAGCCTATGCTGAATCGGTCTGCGCAACAGAGGAGTTGAAGTTTTACAAAGACAATGTTGACCCGACTGACATGACGTCTCTGAAAAAGCCAACTACAGAGCATGACCCAACATTGAAGTTTAAATCGGCGGATGACACCAAGCTAATTGATTTTGTTCCTGGCGATTCCTCTAAGCAGCTCAGCATCAGTGCTAATCTGGATCCAAAATAGGAAAGCGCGCTCATCAAGTTCATCCGTGAGAACCGGAACATCTTTGCATGGAAGCCTTCTGACATGCCAGGTGTACCGAGGGAACTCGCTGAGCACATTCTTAATATTGATCCAAAGTTTAAGCCGATGAAGCAGTTTCTTCGTCATTTTAATGAAGAGAGGCGAAAGGCCATTGGTGAAGAAGTGGCCCGCTCTTGGCGGACGGGTTCATTATTGAAGTTTTTCATCATGAGTGGTTGGCTAACCCGGTGCTGGTACTTAAGAAGAATGGCACTTGGCGTATGTGTGTGGATTACACGGATTTAAACAAGGTTGTCTGGCTGATCCTTTTGCTCTCCTTCGCATTGATCAAATTATTGATGCTACGGCGGGTTGTGAGCGTTTGAGTTTTTTGGATGCTTATTTTGGTTATCATCAGATCAAGATGTCAGTTAAGGACCAGGAGAAGACATCTTTTATCACTCTCTTTGGAGCCTTCTATTATGTGTCTATGCCTTTTGGGCTCAAGAGTGCCCAGGCGACTTACCAGCGATGTATGCAGAATTGTCTTCATAATCAGATTGGGCGCAATGCTCATGCTTATGTGGATGATATTGTGGTGAAATCCAGAAAGAAGGAAATGTTGGTAGACGATTTGAAGGAGACCTTTGATAATCTCCGGGTTTATAAGATGATGCTTAACCCGGCCAAATGCGTTTTTGGTGTGCCAGCAGGCAAGCTCTTGGGTTTTCTGGTTTCTAACATAGGCATTAAAGCTAATCCGGAGAAGATCAAAGCTATTACTTCTTTGGCTAAGCCGACATGTGTCAATGAGGTTCAACATCTAGCGGGTTGTATTGCGGCTCTAAGCCGGTTCATAAGCCGGTTGGGAGAGAAGGCTATCCCTCTGTATTAGATGATGCAAAAGACAGATAATTTTGTCTGGAGTGATGCCACTAATGCAGCATTTGAGGACTTGAAGAAGCTACTAGCTGAGCGGCCCGTTCTTGCTGCTCCTATTGATAAGGAGCCGTTGTTGTTGTATGTGGCTGCTAATGCCCGTGCTGTCAGCGTAGCTATTGTGGTGGAACGGAAGGAGGCAGGCAAGGAATATCCGGTTCGAAGGCCGGTTTACTACATCAATGAGGTACTTACTAATTCCAAGCAGAGGTATCCGCACTGGCAGAAACTTGTATATGGGGTGTTCATGGCCAGTCGGAACTTAAGCAGTATTTTTTGGGTCATCCCATCACTGTCGTTAGTTCTGCTCCCTTAGGGGATATTATTCAAAATAGAGAAGCCACAGGTCGGATAGCCAAGTGGGCCATTGAGCTTGGACCTCATGGTTTGAAGTATATGCCTCGCACGACCATCAAGTCTCAAGCACTAGTGAATTCATCAATGACTGGATAGAGCTGTAGATGCCTGAAGAAAAGCCAGATAACACGTATTGGACTATTCACTTTGATGGGTCCAGGAAATTGGAAGGCTCGGGGGCTGGAGTTGTGCTAGCTTCCCCTTGAGGTGATAAATTTTGTTATGTTCTCCGATTGATGTTCCCTTGCACTAACAATGCATCTGAATATGAGGCTTTTCTCCACGGTCTTCGGATGGCTAAGGAGATGAACTTAAGCCGGGTGAGGTGCTTTGGCGACTCAGATTTGGCAGCTCAACAAGCTTTTGGTACTTGGGATTCTAACGATCCACTCATGGCGGCTTATCATCGACAGGTTGATGCTATTGCGGGTCATTTTAAGGGTTATCAGGTTGAGCATATCGACCGAAGGAAGAACGAGGTGGCTGATGCTTTAAGCCGGTGATAACCCACAAGTATAGGGGATCGCAACAGTTTTCGAGGGTAGAGTATTCAACCCAAATTTATTGATTCGACACAAGGGGAGCCAAAGAATATTCTCAAGTATTAGCAGCTGAGTTGTCAATTCAACCACACTTGGAAACTTAATATTCGCAGCAAAGTATTTAGTAGCAAAGTAATATGATAGTAGTGGTAACGGTAGCAAAAGGTAATGATAGCGAAAGTAATGTTTTTGGTATTTTGTAGTGATAATAGCAATAGCAACGGAAAAGTAAATAAGCGAAGAACAATATATGGAAAGCTCGTAGGCAATGGATCGGTGATAGAGAATTATGTCGGATGCGGTTCATCATGTAACAGTCATAACCTAGGGTGACACAAAACTAGCTCCAATTCATCAATGTAATGTAGGCATGTATTCCGAATATAGTCATACATGCTTATGGAAAAGAACTTGCATGACATCTTTTGTCCTACCCTCCCGTGGCAGCGGGGTCCTAGCGGAAACTAAGGTATATTAAGGCCTCCTTTTAATAGAGTACCGGACCAAAGCATTAACACATAGTGAATACATGAACTCCTCAAACTACGGTCATCACCGGTAAGTATCCCGATTATTGTCACTTCGGGGTTAACGGATCATAACACATAATAGGTGACTATAGACTTGCAGGATAGGATCAAACTCTCATATATTGATGAAAACATAATAGGTTCAGATCTGAAATCATGGCATTCGGGCCCTAGTGACAAGCATTAAGCATAGCAAATCATAGCAACATCAATGTCAGAACATAGTGGATACTAGGGATCAAACCCTAACAAAACTAACTCGATTACATGATAAATCTCATCCAACCCATCACCGTCCAGCAAGCCTACGATGGAATTACTCACGCACGGCGGTGAGCATCATGAAATTGGTGATGGAGGAAGGTTGATGATGACAATGGCGACGGATTCCCCTCTCTGGAGCCCCGAACAGACTCCAGATCAGCCCTCCCGAGAGGTTTTAGGGCTTGGCGGCGGCTCCGTATCGTAAAACGCGATGAATCCTTCTTCCTTATTTTTTTCTCCCCGAAAGCAAATATATAGAGTTGGAGTCAAGGTCGGAGGAGCTCCAGGGGGCCCACGAGGTAGGGGGCGCGCCCTAGGGGGTAGGCGCGCCCCCACCCTCGTGGCTAGGGTGTGGGCCCCATGGTCTTCATCTTTTGCAAGGATTTTTTATTATTTCCGAAAAGATGTTCCGTGAAGTTTTAGGTCATTCCGAGAACTTTTGTTTCTGCACATAAACAACACCATGGCAATTCTGCTGAAAACAGCGTCAGTCCGGGTTAGTTCCATTCAAATCATGCAAGTTAGAGTCCAAAACAAGGGCAAAGGTGTTTGGAAAAGTAGATACGACGGAGACATATCAACTCCCCCAAGCTTAAATCTTTGCTTGTCCTCAAGCAATTCAGTTGACAAACTGAAAGTGATAAATAAAAACTTTTACAAACTCTGTTAGCTCTTGTTGTTGTAAATATGTAAAGCTAGCATTCAAGTTTTCAGCAAAGATTATGAACTAACCATATTCACAATAACGCATAGGTCTCATATTTACTCATATCAATGGCATAATCAACTAGCGAGCAATAATAATAAATCTCAGATGACAACACTTTCTCAAAACAATCATAATATGATATAACAAGATGGTATCTCGTCAGCCCTTTCTGAGATCGCAAAACATAAATGCAGAGCACCTTTAAAGATCAAGGACCGACTAGACATTGTAATTCATGGTAAAAGAGATCCAGTCAAGTCATACTTAATGTAAACTAACAGTAATGAATGCTAATGACAGCGGTGCTCTCCAACTGGTGCTCTTTAATAAGAGGATGATGACTCAGCATAAAAGTAAAAAGATAGGCCCTTCGCAGAGGGAAGTAGGGATTTGCAGAGGTGCTAGAGCTCGGTTTTGAAATAGAGGTGAATAATATTTTGAGCGGTATACTTTCATTGTCAACATAACAACCAAGGGATGGTGATGTCTTCCATGCTACACACATTCTAGGCGGTTTCCGAACAGAATGGTAAAGTTTATACTCCCCCTCCACCAACAAGCATCAATCCATGGCTTGCTCAAAACAACGAGTGCCTCTAACTAACAAGAGTTCCAGGGGGAGTTTTGTTTGCCATTATTTTGATTTGATTTGCATAAAGCATGGGTCTGGGCATCCCGGTGAGCAGCCATTTTCTCATGAGTGAGGAGCGGTGTCTACTCCTCTTGAGAATAACCCGCCTAACATGGAAGATACGGACAACCCTAGTTGATACATGAGCTATTCGAGCATACAAAACAAGATATTTATTTGAAGATTTAGAGTTTGGCACATACAAATTTACTTGGAACGACAGGTAGATACCGTATATAGGTAGGTATGATGGACTCATATGGCATAACTTTGGGGTTTATGGAGTTGGATGCACAAGCAGTATTCCCGCTTAGTACAAGTGAAGGCTAGCAAAAGACTGGGAAGCGACCAGCTAGAGAGCGACAATAGTCATGAACATGCATTAAAATTAATCAACACCGGATGCAAGCATGAGTAGGATATAATCCACCATGAACATAAATATCGTGAAGGCTATGTTGATTTTGTTTCAACTACATGCGTGAACATGCGCCAAGTCAAGTCACTTAAATCATTCAGAGGAGAATACCACCCTATCATACCACATCACAATCATTTTAATAGCATGTTGGCACGCAAGGTAAACCATTATAAGCTCCTAGCTAATCAAGCATGGCACAAGAAACTATGATCTCTAGTTCTCATTGCAAACATGTTTATTCATAATAGGCTGAATCAGGAACAATGAACTAATCATATTTACAAAAACAAGAGAGGTCGAGTTCATACCATCTTTTCTCATCTCAGTCAGTCCATCATATATCGTCATAATTGCCTTTCACTTGCACGACCGAATGATGTGAATAATAATAATAGTGCACGTGCATTGGACTAAGCTGGAATCTGCAAGCATTCAATAAACAGGAGAAGACAAGGCAATATGGGCTCTTTTGTCAGATCAACAATAATGCATATAAGAGCCGCTTCAACAATTTAACTATGGTCTTCTCCTATCGACCCCCAAAGAAAATAAAAAAAAACTATTTACACGGGAAAGCTCCCAACAAGCAAAAGAAGAACAGGAAATCTTTTTGGGTTTTCTTTTTAATTACTACTACAAGCATGGAAAGTAAACTAATTAAAAGCTACAACTAATTTTGTTTTGTTTTTCTTAAGGTTTATTAAAAACACAAGAAGAAAGCATAAAAAGGAAAATAAACTAGCATGGATGATACAATGAAAAAGTATAAGCACCAACATCTAGCAATGAGTGTCTGAACACGAATGTAATGTCGGTGGGAAATACGTACTCCCCCAAGCTTAGGCTTTTGGCCTAAGTTGGTCTATGACCATGGCTAGCCTGGCGGATATCCATAGTAATAGTTGGGGTCGTACTGTGATGAAGAAGACTCTGATTGCTACTGGTTGGCAATCATCTCCGGATCCCACTGGTAATTAGACTGTCGTGGATGATCAACTTGTGGTTCCGACTCTGGCTCTGTGGCTGATGTAGGGTTCCAGTAGGCGTGAATAGCCTTTAACGGAACAAGGTATTGGCCTGTAGATAAATCAAACAAGGAAGAAGCAGGCAGGGTAATAGTCTCAAGATGATATTTATCAAAGAAAAATTTGTATTTAAGCTCCCCTTCCCTATTTTTAATGATAAAATCGTGTGCCACCATACTCTTATAATCTAAATAAACACGAGGTAGCGATTTTTCTTCCTTCTCATAATGCCTAATAGGTATGTTAAAATGTACAACTAGGCGTGAAGCATAGATGCCTCTAAAGACGGGGCCCTTTGTACGGTTCAGACTTAACCGTTTAGCAATAATACTGCCCATACTAACAGAGTTATCACTGAATAAACCGTGGAACAAAATAATAATATCAGGAACACTAAGGTTTCCACAGTTTCCACAACCAATTAAGCAACGACTAGCAAATATTGCAAAGTAGCGTAAAACAGGAAAATGTATGTTAGAGATTCGTGCATCGGAAACCTTCCTCATTTCCCCTACAGTGATGGTATCAATAAACCCATCCACATCGCCACGATGTGCTTCCTCTGTCGTGCCCTCGAAAGGGACCAAACAAACCTGACAAAAATCATAAAGTGACCTCTCCTTATGCTCATCATATAAATAAAACTCCACCGTAGGTGGTGAGCTCCTAGAATGGAAAGTTTTTCACAAAGATATTGGTGAGTAAGAGAGACTGGTCGCGTTGGTCGTGGAGGAAGGCGGTGAGGCCTGCATTCTCAGCCAATTCATAAGAATCATCATAAATCCCGGCTGCTCTCAAGAAATCATCGGAGGGCCATTCACACGGCCTACCCTTCGCAGTGCGAGGCAGATTATATTTGGGCTTCTTTGCATCTTCATTTTGCTTTTCCTTCGAGCTTCGGCTCGATGAGCCCCTCAAAAATCTCTTCATTATTCTCTGAAAATTCTGAATTTTTTTAGTAACTTCAAATAAAAGTGAGCCAAGCTCAACAAAATTGATAGCACCAACTCCTACAAGTGCTTAGAGCCTATATCATGCATTAGAACTATTTTTGACCATATAAATTTGACATGCAAGCTCAAGAACATGGTCACCTAGGCAGCACAAATTTACAATGAATAAAGCACTAGAACAAAAACTAATTGGACTAATGGAGGAGTCACATACCAAGGAACAATCTCCCCAAGCAGTTTTGTGAGAGGTGCTTTGAGCAAAGAGATCGAAAATGGCGGCAAAATAAGCTTGGACTCGGGTTTGAGCTGGATATTCGTGTTTGTGGGAGGAAGGAGTGTGTGGGTGCAGGAATAAGTGGAGGAGGGCCACCATGGGCCCACGAGGCAGGGGGCGCGCCCAGGGGGGTTGGGCGCGCCCTCCACCCTCGTGGCCAGGTGGATGCCCCCCAGTGTTGTGTTCTCAGTGCCAATTATTCTCAAATATTTCAGAAAAAATCATATTTAAATTTCAGGGCATTTGGAGAACTTTTATTTTCGAGGTATTTTTATATTGCACGGATAATTCAGATAACAGACTGAAAACACTTATTTTAATTTTATTTAATATAAATAACAGAAAGTAAATGTAACAGCCTGGATTTTTGCCCTTTTCTTTTTCCTTTGATTTTCTGGGATTTCCTGTTTTGATTTGCTTTTCCATGGCTATGAGGGTCTGAAACTTGGGAAGATCATGTATTCCTAGGTTTTCTAGTGGCTTGTCACCCTCATCATCTTCTCAAGATCATATCATTTCCATCCTTGACCTAACCCAAAATTCTTTTGTTGCTAATATTCCTTTTCTGATAAAGGAATAACCTTTAAAACCCTAGGTTGTGAAGCAACCTATATTTCTGTCACTCCTAAAATTTCCAAATAATTCTCATAAATTTTTTGGGTCACATCTTCCTCAAATATGGTAAAATATTTCATTGCCATGTTAAAAAATAATCCTCTAATATTTTTTTCCTACTCTGCCCTAAATGGCACTTTGCAAAGGAAGTGCTATTTATATTTTCTTGATTGACCCCAAACTTCTTCGACATATTCTCCTGTCCATATCATTGGATCATGCCAAAATTCAGCTCAATTTTCCTAGTAAATATTTTTCAGAAATTTTCCAAAGTTTTTGTCTAGGAAGGAACTTTGTGAAGGAGCTATATTCTACGCATATTCAGATGAGTTGAAATTTTGCAGAGTCTTTGCTAGTGTCAAATAATGACTCTCCACCAAATATGAGCTCATGCAAATCATTTATGTGAGCCCAGATCCAAATCTTAGTTTCTGGTCAGATTTTCACTTTGTGAAGCAACCATATTTTATATTGCTTCAATTGAGCTGAAACTTTATCAGGACAAGCTTATACCTATATCAAATACTCCCAACAAGTTTTACCTCAATTGGTGGATCGAATTACCCTGTGTAATGTTTCCAAGTTTCTGTCTAGAATGAAGCTTTGTGAAGCAAGTGCCACTTTGGTATTTCAAAATGGCATGAAATTTTTACAGCAGCTTCATATAATCGTAAAACCCCTCTCTGCCAAATTTCAGCTCACAAAGATCAAGTATATGAGTGCATCATCCAAATCCCCAATTCTGGCCAGTTTTGCACTTTCTACTGTAACCACCATCTAAACTCCTCATCTTAGTCTGATTTTGGTTATCAGCATCACCTTAGTGTTCGATCATCGCCAGACAAACTCTTTACCTTGTTACCCAGCTGGTTTAACCACAACAAGTTACAAACACCTTGTTACTGAATTACTTTTGGAGTTAAGTGCAAATCTCTTGTTTGACCCTGGACCGATTTATTTCTTCAGTTGGACTAAGGGCACTAGGGTCCATCCACTAGACATGGTTGGACACGCCAAAGAGCGCCTCTTGTGCCAGTGCTTGTGGTGATCACGCTCGGGTCATGGCTGCAGGCATGCTCTGGCTTGTTCCGGCCACTATGCTCGTCTCCTCCCTCCTCGTCTCGACCATAATTCGTGTCCTGGAGCTTCCCCGTGATCGAATGCATCTCCCTGCATCGGAGACTCGTCGTGGTTCTCCATTAATGCGCCGCTAGAGCAGTGCCCGTTACATGCCCCTCCTCTGACCTCCATTAGTGCACTGCTCCAGCTCGGTTGTGAGCTCGAGAAGCCTCCGCTTGGCTATATAAGGCATGACCGAGGTCCCCCGCTCCTCATTGCTCCCTCCCTCGCCTCATTTGCTCTCTGGAATCGCCCCACCTCGCCTCGGATCACCTCCGTCCTCCATGGCCGCCTCGGCCTCGGCATGATTCTGGCCAACCCAAGCTCCCTCTCGCCTCCCTGACCTGTCCACCGACTTCCCCTCGTTCTACTCAGCCGCCCCACCCCCTTGCCCCCTCACCGGAGTGGCCGCAACGCCGAGCCCCTCCACCACTGGCCGCCTCTGTCTCCCTTCGGTCCTCCTCCGCCCCCGCGCCCTCCTCTCCTCCCCGGGGCCGTCCGACCCCCTGAACGGACGCGCCACGCCGGGTCGCACCCTCCGGTGGCCTCTCCCTGGCCAGGGACGGCCGGAGCCGGCCAGGCCGCCGCCGCTCCCTTCCCTGCTCCTCTCCTCTGTTCACGTGAGAACAGGAGCGAGAGGAGGAAGACGACGTGCGCCCGTGCCTCCCTCCCTTGTCCCTGGGCCCGGCCCGTCAGTGGCCCAGGCGCCCCCGCTGACGTGTCAAGTGGACACGTATTACGGTGAGTGCGTGTTCAGTTCCCGTAACCGTATTTCTTTCCGTCTTTGCCCAAAATGTGTTTTCCGCTAAAGGAAACGTATTTCTCTCTACTGCGGCACGTAATGCGTTTTCTTTTCCGGAAAACGTGAACTGGCTGAAGACGTTTTCAGTTTTCTCCCAGGGGCCTGTTTGCTGAAGTTTATTCACAAATTGGTCCCTGATCTTCTACACCTCATAACTCCGCAACCGTAACTCGGATTGAGGTGAAACCAGCGCTCACTTCTTCGTCTCGTCGAGCTCTATCTTTTGGTAACATTTTCACCAGGTGGTTTCATAGTGAAAATGACAATTTTGCCCTTTTCTCTAATCAGCCTCCTTCGAGAGAAAACCGTTCGACGTTTCGTTCCGCGGCTTCACCGCACTTCTTCCTGGAGTCGCTGTCACCCTAGGCAAGCCACAATACCCACTTGCATCATAGTCATGCAGTAGACATGGTTTTCAACTTGAATATTTATTAAATGACTGCTTGTTTAAAATATGGTTATCGTTGTTTCGGAAATGCTTCTGGGATTGTGCTTAGTTGTTTGCTATGTTGTTATGCACCTGGTTATCCTGCCCTGCTACTTGCTAGTATTGCTTTCATATTGCCATGCTTGATAGTAGTACATGTTGGGTTGGTCATGTTCTTCGGTGCATGATTAACGTCGGTTATCGAGTACTGTTACTATGCGTTGTTCCTTTGCTGTTAGTTGGTTAAGCGTTACTCGGTAATATTATTGATGGGTTCTTGCATGTTATTTATGGTTGATGATAATGGTCATGTTATGTTATACTATGAGTAGTGTTGCACTTGTAATATTTATGCTCGTCATTATGCCATGTTCAGTTGGAGATTATTTCATAGTTGATGTGGTGGATAGTTATGTTGCATCCCGTGATTATGTTGATATCATGCTCATGCATTGTAATTGCATCATGTTATTTTATCATGGCTCAACATTTTGCATTCAAGTTTAACCGGATTTAATTGAACTTGAACAACTGTTGGCTGAGTCATGGTGCCGCCAGATCAAAACTGACCAGTGCAACCACACTTACCGTATGGGTAAGGTCCTAACTGGGTCTATTGTCGTGCATCTCGTCGGTGCCTCCCACGAGGGAAGGTTATGGGCGTGCTTACCCTGATCAGGTAGGAGGACATAACCTTGTGTGCCCGTTGTTTTTATTTTTATGGATCTGATCCCCGTGAGGGAGTTTTGACCATGACGGTGGTTGGGGTGTCTTTGGTAGACATAGGGCCATCCAGGACTAGCCCAGTTGGGAGTGTGTCGGAGTGGCCGGGAGAGTGTCACGACAGTAGATCGGTTTTGTCGGAACGCCGTTGGTCCACCCGAATGGGAGTGCGAGGCCATGGGTTCCGTGGTGTGGGTACAGTGTGCTACCTCTGCAGAGTGTATATTAAGTCTATCGATAGCAACAGTTTGTGTCGGTCCCACCGTGAGTCAACAGTATTAATAATAACTTGATTAATGACAACCCCGGTTCCATGAGGAGATAAGTTGGTTGTGATCGCTGGAATGATCACTGTTTGATAACAAGTGTTGGTCATGGTTGTGATCGCCGGAATGATCACCGTGGTATCGAGGATACCAAGTTGTTGGATATTCGTGATGTTGTGCGAGAAATCATGGGTAAAGATCAAGCTCCTTGTGGTCATTTAATGATTACTACGATATTGTATATACCAAGCTTGATTTGATCCTGAGATGATCGTGTAATGTCCGAGGTGGGTAAGTGATGCGCGTGATGGTTACGAGATAACCCGAGCAGAATAATTGGTGCATATAGTGTCATCATGTTGCATGCTAGTATCGTCAGATTTATATGTTCATGCCATGCTCATATTGTTCTAGCTGTATCAGGTTCATATTGCCTTTGGATTGTTTGTGGCTATTATGATTATTTTCATGATGGTATCTGGTATTATTTGGAGTATTACTTTGGATATCATGTGCTCATGTCATGTTGTTATAATGATCTCATGTTAATTCCTACTTAACCTATAATTGCCATGATGTTGTTTGTCTTGAATGCTTCTGGTTATTGTGAGCTTGCAAGTACATTCAATGTACTGACCTGGTGTGTCATGCCAGCTTGCAGGTTGTGCCTGGATTGCTTGCTTGTTTGGTGTTGTTCCTATGTTCGTGAGCTAGGATAAACGTTCCAGCCAGAGTCCCTGCGGACTGGAGTCCATCATCGCCGTTCGTTGTTCCGCTGCTTCGAGTTATTATGCTGCTTGTATAGAGCAACCGTGGTTGGCGTAGTGTCGCCGTGCCGATGTTATTCATTGTAATATCGGAACCCTTGTAATCATATTCGTGTTGTAATAGAGAGCTGGTTTGTTCTATGCTAAGCAGTGCCGTATTCCAGAAGACTTCACCTCGATCTCTGGGCTGGAATACGGGGCATTCCGGTTTTCTCTGAGCCGGGGTGCCACAGTAAAAGGAGGGTAGAGAAGGTTGTGCCTTCTAGTTTCATCCATCTCATGCTCATCAAAAGGAATCCACTAACAAGGTTGATCAAGTCTTGTTAACGAACTCATTCCGAATAACATGGAACCAGAGAAATTTCGAATAACACTACGTTACCTCAACGGGTATATGCACATCCCCAATAATAAGAATATCATATTTCTTCTTGGCAGTAGGAAGAGGAAATTCAAAACCTCCAAATATAATCGATGTAATTTTTCCAATAGAGTTGATACTATGAACTTGAGGTTGTTTCCTCGGAAGTGTACCGTATGCTCATTACCATTAACATGAAAAGTGACATTGCCTTTAGTGCAATCAATAACAGCCCCTGCAGTATTCAAAAAGGGTCTTCCAAGAATAATAGACATACTATTGTCCTCGGGAATATCAAGAATAACAACGTCCGTTAAAATAGTAACGTTTGCAACTACAACAGGCACATCCTCACAAATACCGACAGGTATAGCAGTTGATTTATCAGCCATTTGCAAAGATATTTCAGTAGGTGTCAACTTATTCAAATCAAGTCTACGGTATAAAGAGAGAGGCATAACACTAACACCGGCTCCAAGATCACATAAAGCAATTTAACATAATTTCTTTTAATGGAGCATGGTATAGTGGGTACTCCTGGATCTCCTAGTTTCTTAGGTATTCCACCTTTAAAAGTATAATTATCAAGCATGGTGGAAATTTCAGCTTCTGGTATCTTTCTCTTATTTGTAACAATTTCTTTCATATACTTAGCATAAGGATTCATTTTAAGCATATCAGTTAATCGCATATGCAAAAAGATAGGTCTAGTCATTTCAGCAAAGCGCTCAAAATCCTCATCATCCTTTTTCTTGGATGGTTTGGGAGGAAAAGGCATGGGTTTCTGAACCCATGGTTCGGTTTCTTTACCATGTTTCCTAGCAACAAAGTCTTTCTTATCATAATGTTGATTCTTTGATTGTGGGTTATCAAGATCAACATCAGGTTCAATTTCTATATCATTATCATTACTAGGTTGAGCATCATCATGAACATTATCACTAGTTTCAGGTTCATTACCAGATTGTGTTTCAGCATCAGAAATAGAAATATCATATGGATTCTCAGGTGTTTCAGCAATAGGTTCACTAGAAGCATGCAAAGTCCTATCATTTTTCTTTTTCTTCCTTTTAGAAGGACTAGGTGCATCTATATTATTTCTCTGGGAATCTTGCTCAATTCTCTTAGGATGGCCTTCAGGATACAGAGGTTCCTGATTCATTCTACCAGTTGTAGTAGCCACTCTAACAGCATAATCATTATTCTTACTATTCAATTCATTGAGAAAATCATTTTGAGCTTTAAGTACTTGTTCTACTTGAGTGGTAACCATATAAGCATGTTTACTAATAAGTTTAAGTTCACCTTTAACATTAGCCATATAATCACCCAAGTGTTCAAGCATATTTGAATTGTATTTCAATTGTCTACCAAAATAAGCATTGAAGTCTTCTTGCTTAACCATAAATTTATCAAACTCATCTAAGCATGGGCTAGCAAACTTAGTAAATGGGATTTCAGCTTTATCATATCTATAGAGAGAATTTACCTTTACTACCTGTGTCGGGTTATCAAGACCATGTATTTCTTCAATAGGTAATGGATTAAGATCATATGTTTCTTCAACAGGCGGTAAATTAAGACCGTGTATTTCTTCAATAGGAGGTAAATTCTTAACATCTTCGGCTTTAATACCTTTTTCTTTCATAGATTTCTTTGCCTCTTGCATATCTTCAGGACTGAGAAATAGAACACCTCTCTTCTTCGGAGTTGGTTTAGGAATAGGCTCAGGAAGTGTCCAATTATTTTCGTTAGTCAACATATTATTCAATAGAATTTCAGCTTCATCCGATGTTCTTTCCTTGAAAACAGAACCAGCACAACTATCCAGGTAATCTCTGGAAGCATCGGTTAGTCCATTATAAAAGATATCAAGTATTTCATTTTTCTTAAGACGATGATCAGGCAAAGCATTAAGTAATTGGAGAAGCCTCCCCCAAGCTTGTGGGAGACTCTCTTCTTCAATTTGCACAAAATTATATATACCCCTTAAAGCAGCTTGTTTCTTATGAGCAGGGAAATATTTAGCAGAGAAGTAATAAATCATATCCTGGGGACTACGCACACAACCAGGATCCAAAGAATTAAACCATATCGTAGCATCACCCTTTAATGAGACCTGAAATATTTTAAGGATATAAAAGTAGTGAGTTCTCTCATCTTTAGTGAATAGGGTGGCAATATCATTTAATTTAGTAAGATGTGCCACAACAGTTTCAGATTCATAGCCATGAAAAGGATCAGATTCAACCAAAGTAATTATATCAGGATCAACAAAGAATTCATAATCCTTATTAGTAACACAGATAGGTGAAGTAGCAAAAGCAGGGTCATGTTTCATTCTAGCATCAAGAGATTGCTTCTTCCATTTAGCTAATAACCTCTTAAGCTCGTATCTATCTTTGCAAGCTAAAATAGATAAAGCAGCTTCCTTTTCAAAAAATAACCCTCGGGAATAACAAGTGATTCATATTCATTAGAGGGAGAGTCTTCATCATCACTTTCATCAATATTATCAGATTCAATATTTTCACTCTCTCTAACCCTAGCAAGTTGTTCATCAAGAAATACACCAAGTGGCACAGTAGTATCAAGCATAGAAGTAGTTTCATCAAAAGTATCATGCATAGCAGAAGTGGCATCATCAATAACATGCGACATATCAAAACGAATACCAGAAGCAGGTTTAGGTGTCGCAAGCTTACTCAAAACAGAAGGTGAATCAAGTGCAGAGCTAGATGGTAGTTCCTTTCTTCCCCTCTAGTTGAGGGATAAATCTTAGTTTTTGGATCTCTCAAGTTCTTCATAATGATAAGCAGATATAAATCCCAAGTGACTCAAAGAATAGAGCTATGCTCCCCGGCAACGGCGCCAGAAAATAGTCTTGATAACCCACAAGTATAGGGGATCGCAACAGTTTTCGAGGGTAGAGTATTCAACCCAAATTTATTGATTCGACACAAGGGGAGCCAAAGAATATTCTCAAGTATTAGCTGCTGAGTTGTCAATTCAACCACACCTTGAAACTTAATATCTGCAGCAAAGTATTTAGTAGCAAAGTAATATGATAGTAGTGGTAACGGTAGCAAAAGTTAATGATAGCAAAAGTAATGTTTTTTGTATTTTGTTGTGATAATAGCAATAGCAACAGAAAAGTAAATAAGCGAAGAACAATATATGGAAAGCTCGTAGGCAATGGATCGGTGATAGAGAATTATGTCGGATGCGGTTCATCATGTAACAGTCATAACCTAGGGTGACACAAAACTAGCTCCAATTCATCAATGTAATGTAGGCATGTATTCCGAATATAGTCATACGTGCTTATGGAAAAGAACTTGCATGACATCTTTTGTCCTACCCTCCCGTGGCAGCGGGATCCTAGCGGAAACTAAGGTATATTAAGGCCTCCTTTTAATAGAGTACCGGACCAAAGCATTAACACATAGTGAATACATGAACTCCTCAAACTACGGTCATCACCGGTAAGTATCCCGATTATTGTCACTTCGGGGTTAACGGATCATAACACATAATAGGTGACTATAGACTTGCAAGATAGGATCAAACTCTCATATATTGATGAAAACTAATAGGTTCAGATCTGAAATCATGGCACTCGGGCCCTAGTGACAAGCATTAAGCATAGCAAATCATAGCAACATCAATGTCAGAACATAGTGGATACTAGGGATCAAACCCTAACAAAACTAACTCGATTACATGATAAATCTCATCCAACCCATCACCGTCCAGCAAGCCTACGATGGAATTACTCACGCACGGCGGTGAGCATCATGAAATTGGTGATGGAGGAAGGTTGATGATGACGATGGCAATGGATTCCCCTCTCCGGAGCCCCGAACGGACTCCAGATCAGCCCTCCCGAGAGGTTTTAGGGCTTGGTGGCAGCTCCGTATTGTAAAACGCGATGAATCCTTCTTCCTTATTTTTTTCTCCCCAAAAGTAAATATATAGAGTTGGAGTCGAGGTCGGAGGAGCTCCAGGGGGCCCACGAGGTAGGGGGGCGTGCCCTAGGGGGTAGGCACGCCCCCACCCTCGTGGCTAGGGTGTGGGCCCCCTGGTCTTCATCTTTTGCAAGGATTTTTTATTATTTCTGAAAAGATGTTCCGTGAAGTTTCAGGTCATTCTGAGAACTTTTGTTTCTGCACATAAACAACACCATGGCAATTCTGCTAAAAACAGCGTCAGTCCGGGTTAGTTCCATTCAAATCATGCAAGTTAGAGTTCAAAACAAGGGCAAAAGTGTTTGTAAAAGTAGATACGACGGAGACGTATCAGCCGGCTAGGCTCTCAGCGTAAGCCGGTGCCACCTAATACCTTTTTAGATATTCTGCATAACCGCTAAGTCAAATTGCCTACAGAGGAAGACCTTGCTATTCCTGACCCGGAACACAATTTGTGGCGGCTCTTCATGTAATTCATGATTGGACAGTTCCATATTTGGCTTATATGACCCGGGGCGAGTTACCTGAGGATGAAACTCCGGCCAAGCAGATAACCCGGTGGTCCAAGTCAATGACCATTGTAAATGGAGAGCTAAATCATCGTAGTGTCACATGGGCATTTCAATGTTGTGTTTCACCCGAAGAAGCCCGTGAGATTCTGCGAGAGATTCATGAAGGAGATTGTGGTCATCATGCCGGTTCTAAATTTCTTGTGGCTAAAGCTTTTCGTCATGGATTTTATTGGCTGACGGCTCATGGTGATACTGAAGACCTGGTCAGTAAGTGTGATGGATGTCAGAAATTTTCACGACGAGCCCATGTGCCGGCTCAAGAATTGAGGATGATTCCAATTACTTGGCCGTTTGCAGTCTGGGGGCTTGATATGGTTGGACCTTTCAAAAGGTCCAAGGATAAAAAACACGCCTCCTGGTGGCAGTTGACAAATTTACAAAGTGGGTTGAGGCAGAGCCAGTCAGTAAATGTGATGCGGCAACGGCGGTCCAGTTCATTAAAAAGGTGATTTTCTGTTTTGGCTTTCCCCACAGTATCGTAACTGATAATGGCACTGAGGGAGTCCTGGATTAGGGGGTCTCCGGACAGCCGGACTATCTCCATTGGCCGGACTGTTAGACTATGAAGATACAAGATTGAAGACTTCGTCTCGTGTTCGGATGGGACTCTACTTGGCGTGGAAGGCAAGCTAGGCAATACGGATATGAATATCTCCTCCTTTGTAACCGACCTTGTGTAACCCTAACCCTCTCCGGTGTCTATATAAACCGAAGGGTTTTAGTCCGTAGGACAACAACCATAACATACAATCATACCATAGGCTAGCTTCTAGGGTTTAGCCTCTCTGATCTCGTGGTAGATCTACTCTTGTACTACCCATATCATCAATATTAATCAAGCAGGACGTAGGGTTTTACCTCCATCAAGAGGGCCCGAACTTGGGTAAAACATCCTGTCCCCTGCCTCATGTTACCATCCGGCCTAGACGCACAGTTCGGGACCCCCTACCCGAGATCCGCCGGTTTTGACACCGACATTGGTGCTTTCATTGAGAGTTCCTCTGTGTCGTCGCCGTTAGGCTTGATGGCTCCTACTATCATCGATAGCGATGTGGTCCTGGGTGAGACTTTTCTCCCCGGACAGATCTTCGTATTCAGCGGCTTTTCACTGCGGGCTAATTCGCTTGGCCATCTGGAGCAGATTGAAAGCTACGCCCCTGGCCATCAGGTCAGATTTGGAGGTTTGAACTACACGGCCGACATCCGCGGAGACTCGATCTTCGACGGATTCGAGCCACAGCCGGGCATGCCGCACTGTCGTGATGGGTATGACCTAGCTCTGCCGCCGAACAATACCCCAGAGGCCGCGCCCGCATCAGCTCCGACCCTTAGCTCGGAGCCAACTACGCCAATCAAGGACGGGTGGCTAGACACCGCCTCAGGGGCTGCAGTCTCGACGGTGATCGAGCGAAACACCAGCATAATCCTCTGCGCAGCCCGTGACTCCAAGGTGCCAGACTCTTTTCCGGACTCCGAACCATCCGCGCCCCTGCCAATCGAATCCGATTGGGCGCCGATCATGGAATTCACCGCCACAGATATCTTTCAACACTCGCCCTTTGGTGACATTCTGAATTCACTAAGGTCTCTCTCTTTGTCAGGAGAGCCCTGGCCGGATTATGGCCAACAAGATTGGGATGCGGACAACGAAGAAATTCGACGCCCACCCACCACCCACTTCGTAGCCACTGTCGATGATTTAACCGACATGCTCGACTTCGACTCCAAAGACATCGACGGTATGGACGACGATGCGGGAGACGAAGAGGAACCACTACCCACAGGGCACTGGAAAGCCACCTCGTCATATGACATATACATGGTGGATACACCCAATGAAGGTAATGGCGACGAGATAGCGGAGGATGACCCCTCCAAGAAGCAACCCAAGCGCCGACGTCAGCGGCGCCGCTTTAAGTCCCGCCAAAGAAAAAGTGGTGATACCGGCACAGGAGATAATAACACTCCGGATAGTGCCGAAGACAACAACAATCCCCTCTAGCAAGATTTAGAGCAGGAGGATGAAGGAGCCAGCTCTCCTGAGAGAGCGGCAGACGGAGAGGAGGAGGATGAATCACATGCCCCCCTCCGAAGACGAGGCAAGCCTCGGCGACGATGAATTCGCCGTACCAGAGGATCTCGTCGAACAAGAGCGCTTCAAGCGCCGGCTTATGGCCACGGCAAATAGCCTGAAGAAAAAGCAGCAGCAGCTTCAAGCTGATCAAGATCTGCTAGCTGACAAATGGACTGAAGTCCTCGCGGCCGAGGAATATAAACTCGAGCGCCCCTCCAAGAGTTACCCAAGGCGCAGGTTACTACCCCGACTGGAGGAAGAAGCGTATGATACGGCTGATCGGCCACCTCGTGGCCGCGATAGAGAGGCATTCCAGCCAAAAGCTCAGCCTCCACCCCAACGCCATTCAAATAAAAAGGCATGGGGAGATACGCCAGACCTGCGAGACATATTGGAGGACAAGGCAAAGCATTCAAGATCGATCTACGGATCACGAGGGCGCACCACTCTGCGAGACGACAAACGTCACGCCGGATACAGTAAAGCAAATCCGGCCGGGCCGAACACAGCGGGCAAGACCCATTCGAGCTGCGTCGCGATATAGCCCAATACAGAGGCGCCGCACACCCCTTATGCTTCACAGACGAAGTAATGGAACATCAATTCCCAGAAGGTTTCAAACCTGTAAATATTGAATCATACGACGGCACAATAGATCCCACAGTATGGATTGAGGATTTCCTCCTCCACATCCACATGGCCCGCGGCGATGACTTACACGCCATCAAATACCTCCCACTAAATCTCAAAGGACCAGCATGGCATTGGCTTAATAGCTTGCCAGCGGACTCCATTAGCTATTGGGAAGATCTGGAAGCTGCATTCCTCGACAACTTTTAGGGCACTTATGTGCGACCACCAGACGCCGATGACTTGAGCCACATAATTCAGCAGCCAGAAGAGTCGGCTAGGCAATTCTGGACTTGGTTCCTTACAAAGAAAAATCAAATCGTCGACTGTCCAGATGCGGAGGCCTTAGCGGCTTTCAAGCACAACATCCGAGACGAGTGGCTAGCCCGGCACCTTGGTCAGGAAAATCCGAAATCTATGGCAGCTCTCACGACGCTCATGACCCGCTTTTGTGCGGGAGAAGACAGCTGGCTGGCTCGCAGTAATATATCAAAGAACCATGGTACCTCATATACCAAGGACGGCAATAGCAGGTCACGTCGCAACAAGCATAAGCGCCACATTAACAGCGAAAATACTGAGGATACGACAATCAACACCGGATTCAAAGGCTCTAAACCCGGTCAGCGGAAAAAGCCATTCAAACAAAGCACGCCGGGTCCGTCCAGCTTGGACCGTATACTCGATCTCTCGTGTCAAATACACGGCACCCCAGACAAGCCAACCAATCACACCAACAGGGATTGTTGGGTGTTCAAGCAGGCCGGCAAGTTAATTGCCGAAAACAAGGACAAGGGGCCGCATAGCGATGACGAGGAGGAGCCCCGGCAGCCGCACACTGGAGGACAGAAGAGGTTTCCCCCGCAAGTGCGGACGGTGAACATGATATACGCAACCCACATCCCCAAGAGGGAGCGGAAGCGTGCGCTCAGGGACGTATATGCGTTGGAGCCAGTCGCCCCAAAGTTCAACCCTTGGTCCTCCTGTCCGATCATCTTCGATCGCAGGGACCACCCCACTAGTATCCGTCATGGCGGATTCGCCGCACTGGTCCTAGACCCAATCATCGACGGATTTCACCTCACTCGAGTCCTTATGGACGGCGGCAGCAGCTTGAACCTGCTTTATCAGGACACAGTGCGCAAAATGGGTATAGACCCCTCAAGTATCAAACCCACAAAAACAACCTTTAAGGGCGTCATTCCAGGCGTAGAGGCCCATTGCACAGGCTCAATTACACTGGAAGTGGTCTTCGGATCCCCGGATAACTTCCAAAGCGAAGAGTTAATCTTCGATATAGTCCCGTCCCGTAGTGGTTATCACGCGCTGCTCGGGCGAACCGCATTTGCTAGATTCAATGCGGTACCGCATTATGCATACCTCAAGCTCAAGATGCCAGGACCTCGCGGAGTTATTACAGTCAATGGAAACACAGAGCGCTCTCTTCGAACAGAGGAGCACACTGCGGCCCTCACAACAGAAGCGCAAAGCAGCCTCTCAAGGCAATCAACCAGTTCGGCGCTTCAAAGCCCGGACACCTTCAAGCGCGCTCGGGGCAATCGGCAAGCAGACCGCCTGGCGCGATCTAAGCTCGCGTAGCAATACGGCGGCCACCCCAATCCCAGCCCAACAGCGATATTCGTGCCGCGCGTACATAATTTAGCATTAAAAATACCATGGGCACAGGTGGGGAGGAGGGCACAACTGCGGCACGCCCCAAAACGCGGCCTAAACCGCACTAGGGGCTTCCCGTTTGGTTATTTTTCTTTTTCTTTCAGGATCTTAATCTCTGGAAACACTGTCCGTCAGCACTATTGCCGAACACATGATGCAACAACCAAGGAGGCAGATAGCTATGTCATACCACGGAATTCCCAGGTTGATTATAGTAACGAGTGAAATATTCAATTTAATATCATTCCTTAGCTTGCCCTTGGAAGGGACATAGTCCTACTCTTTGCTTATCGCACTATCTGTATCACTCTGCTTTAATGCAATTTTTCAATAAACAATGCATGACATTACGACTATTATTGCATTCTTGTTGTGTGTATATATATATATATATATATATATATATATATATATATATATATATATATATATATATCTATGTGTTCATTAATGACGCCTTGCAACCGTACACTATGGTACGGCCAATACACCAGGGGCTTACGTACCCCACAATGCGGTGTGAAAAGTCCGAACACTTTCACAAGTGCGGCACCCCGAACTTATAGCATTATATGCATCAGCTCCGAATCATGTCTTTGATCAAATGTTGGGTTTGCCCGGC
The DNA here is from genome assembly GCF_018294505.1 of Triticum aestivum. Classification (NCBI taxonomy): domain Eukaryota; kingdom Viridiplantae; phylum Streptophyta; class Magnoliopsida; order Poales; family Poaceae; genus Triticum; species Triticum aestivum. The sequence continues at coordinate 383,509,041 of NC_057806.1, read as the reverse complement.
TCCTATGTTTTGGTACCTTACATTCCGCTCTATCGGCTAAGGTAGCACTAGGAGAACTACTGCGATTGTGCCCCGGTTCTGCTGGGTTTAGCACCTCAGTAGAGAAAGCTAAAACTGACTGTCATGATAAGGCGAGAGACTGGTCGCTGTTCGGCGAGGTTTTTCGAGTCCCTAAAGACTTATGCCGCTTAGGGCGAGGGGCCGGCCCTGTCCGACTTACAGGCGTGTATCGCGCCCCGAATTCGGCCTTCCGAATACTAGGGGCTTCGCCGAAATTTAAAATTATAGAATTCTATGGCTAAGTGAGAGTGATAAAGCATTATTAGTCCGGTTGCCTTGTTCGTTGTGCTGAACACCTCCATCGAAGGACCCAAATATGGGAACAAGAGTGCTCAGGTTTATCCCGAACACCCCAGCAGTCGTGGCATGGGGGCAGAAGCCAAGGGCTAGCCATCTATCAGATTGGATAAACAGCCAAACAGAAGGTAATATTTTAAATTCAAGCAAGTGTTGCATAGCGCATATGAAACAAGTTTTCATAAATACAGGATAAAACGAGCAAGTTTACTCAAATATTACATCTTTTGAACACCCATCCGTGATGAGACGGGCACCCGGCAGAACACCCTCGTAGTACATCTCGGGGTGGCGGTGCTCCTTGCCCTCCGGTGGCCCCTCCTTGATCAGCTTCACGGCGTCTAGCTTGACCCACTGCAATTTCACACGGGCGAAAGCCCGACGTGCACCTTCAATGCAGACAGATCGCTTGACGACCTCCAGCCGCGGACAGGCATCCACAAGCCGTCGCACCAGGCCGAAGAAGCTGTTCGGAAGGGCGTCGCTAGGGCAAAGCCAGATAATAAAGCTCTGCATGGCCCGATCGGCCACCTTATGTAGCTCGACCATCTGCTTCAGCTGGTCGCTCATTGGCACCGGGTGTTCGGCCTCAGCATACCGAGACCAGAACAGCTTCTCCGTTGAGCTTCCATCCTCGTCCTGGTAAAATTGTGCGGCATCGGACACATTGCGGGGCAGATCTGCGAATGCTCCTGGAGAGCTCCGGATTCGGGTAAGTAATAGGTAATTTACTTTTACATGCTTTCTTTGCATATAGAAAGCCTTACCCGCTGCTATCTTCTTCATCGTGTCGATCTCTTGGAGGGCCTTTTGGGCTTCGGCCTTGGCACTTTTTACACTCTCGAGGGCCGCGGCAAGCTCAGACTCCCGCGTCTTGGAGTCAAGCTCCAACGCCTCGTGCTTCGCCACAAGAGCCTGGAGCTCTTGCTGCACCTCGCCCACCCGAGCCTCGTGCTTCTCTCGCTCGGTGCGCTCCTTAGCCGCTTTATCTTCGGCCGAGGTTAGCGCTTGCTTCAAGGTCGCCACCTCGGTCGTGGCCCCTGGCAAACATACGATGATCCTGTCATTTTGAAATCGCGTCCTCTTATATATATATATACATATCTATAGACAGGGTATTACTTACCCTTGTTCTCCTTGAGCTGCCTCTTGGCAAGGCCGATCTCTTTCCTGGACCCCTCGAGGTCCTGCTTTAGTACGGTGACTTCCGCAGCCAGTGCGGCGGACGCCAGCAGCGAATCCTGCATATGCATATTGACACAATTATTTTAGACTCCTACGATATTATTTGATCCTCTGTTCGGCTTTTCTTTGTGAACACCGAACAAAGCATCAGGGGCTACTGTCTATGCGGTAATACTTCTACTACATTTTAAAACACTTACCTCGAAGCCTGTTAGAAGGCTGGCACAGGCTTCAGTCAATCCGCTCTTGGTGGACTGAACCTTCTGGATCACCGCACTCATGATAGTGCGGTGCTCCTCGTCGATGGAAGCGCTACGAAGCGCTTCCAGCAGATTGTCCGGCGCCTCTGGATGGACAGAGGTCACCGGCACAGGCGTCTTGCCCCTCTTAGAAGGAGGCCGCCTGCCCAAGCCTGGAACCACTGGAGGTTCCGGCGCGGTGTTCAGCTGAGGGCCGAACTCGGAGCTCTCAGGGGCTCTGTCCCCTCGGCTCCCGGAGTCCGGAAGGTCGCCTTGAGGTGCCTCGGGGACTGTCTCTCCGGTACCTCTTGAGACAACACCTCGGCGTCGTTGGCAGGATGAGGGGAGGTGGCGGTCGGGACTGGATCGCTATCCATGTCCGACAAGCCCAAGGAGCCGTCCGATGATACATTGATGCTGGTTCGCGGTGGCCTGCATAATCATGTTCGGTGTTAGGGAAAGCAGTGCGACAAAGGAATGCTATGAGTTACTCTGGTATCCGAATACTTACGATCTCCCCGGGGGCTTGGCCCGGGGCAACCACTCACCTTCGCCCTCGTTGTCGGCGGTGGAACTGTCTGGAAGGAGAGTCCTCCCCTTCTTGGACCCTCCGGCCTCCCCAGTTGGGGCGGCCTTCCTTTTCTTGTCTCCCCCAGTCGGTGGGGGAGCATCTTCTTCTTCTTCCACGTCTTCGAGGGAAGAGTGCGCCGCAGAGTTATCGGACGGTGAGTCCGACGACGCCTCGCGTCGGGAACTCTTTAGGGTTCCCTTGGCCTTCTTGGTCTTCTCCGGCACCTTATAAGGGGCTGGAGTCAGCATCTTCACCAGAAGAGCATCTGTCCGGCCATCTTCTGCCAGTCCTGTCAAAGGTACGGGAGTTTAGATCCCGCATAGAGTCAATCTATATAAAAAATAATTATCCTATGAAAGGTAAAGCAGCTTACCGCACTGGCTTGGCGCTTCGCGCTGAATCCGCGATCCTCAGTAATAGGGGGAGGGACCTCGACACTTTTGAACAGCACCCTCCAGGCGTCTTCATGAGTCGTGTCGAAGAGCCTGTTCAGAGTTCGGTGCTGCGCCGTATTAAACTCCCACAAATTGAACTCCCGTTGTTGGCACGGGAGTATCCGGCGGATGAGCATAACTTGGACTATGTTAACAAGCTTGAGCTTCTTGTCCACCATGTTTTGAATACATGTTTGGAGTCCGGTCAGCTCTTTCGAACTACCCTAGGACAGGCCCTTCTCTTTCCAGGAGGTGAGCCGCATGGGGATGCCAGATCGGAACTCGGGGGCCGCTACCCATGCGGGGTCGCGCAGCTCGGTGATATAGAACCACCCCGATTGCCACCCCTTTATGGTTTCCACAAAGGAGCCCTCGAGCCATGTTACGTTGGGCATCTTGCCCACCATGGCGCCTCCGCACTCCGCCTGGCGGCCGCCCACCACCTTCGGCTTGACATTGAAGGTCTTCAGCCATAAGCCGAAGTGGGGTTTGATGCGGAGGAAGGCCTCGCACACGACGATAAACATCGAGATGTTGAAGATGAAGTTCGGGGCCAGATCATGGAAATCCAGGCCGTAATAAAACATGATCCCCCGGACGAAGGGATGGAGAGGGAATCCCAGTCTGCGGAGGAAATGGGTGAGGAATACTACCCTCTCATGGGGCCTGGGGGTGGGGATGAGTTGCCCCTCATCTGGGAGCCGGTGCGCGATGTCGTCGGGCAGGTATCCGGCTCTCCTCAGTTTCTTGATGTCTCCCTCCGTGACGGAGGAGACCATCCACTTGCCTCCCGCTCCGGACATGATTGGAGAAGGTTGAGGTGGGAAGTGCGGACTTGGGCGCTAGAGCTCGAGTGTGCGAAAATGGATGGGTAAGGGAGGAAGAAGGCGTGGATAGAAAGGTGAATCCTTATCCCTTTATATGGGCGGACGAAACTAAGCGTCCCCACTTGCCTGGTAAAACTCGCTTATCCCCCAAGCGCCGCAATTGATGGCGCGGTTGGGTTACCCACGCCCGTATTGATGAGAATCCCGTAATAAGGGGACACGATCTCTGCTTTGACAAGACGTGTCGAAAAACTGCCTCACGTTATGTGCGGGGCTGGTTAAAAGGAACGGTTCGAATAATCACCGGGCCATGACGTAACGTCATGCTGCCAAAACAAGCCAGCAAATTAGATCTGTGAAAATATTATTCTCTCTACGGTGGAATGTGGAACTTATTTTGCAGGGTCGGACACTATCCTCGTATTCAAATTCTTCTGTGATGTATTCGGAGAAGGAACCCGCCTTGCAATGCCGAAGACAATACTGCACGCCGGACTCATCGTCATTGAAGCCTGGTTCAGGGGCTACTGAGGGAGTCCTGGATTAGGGGGTCTCCGGACAGCCGGACTATCTCCATTGGCCGGACTGTTAGACTATGAAGATACAAGATTGAAGACTTCGTCTCATGTCCGGATGGGACTCTACTTGGCGTGGAAGGCAAGCTAGGCAATACGGATATGGATATCTCCTCCTTTGTAACCGACCTTGTGTAACCCTAACCCTCTCCGGTGTCTATATAAACCGAAGGGTTTTAGTCCGTAGGACAACAACCATAACATACAATCATACCATAGGCTAGCTTCTAGGGTTTAGCCTCTCTGATCTCGTGGTAGATCTACTCTTGTACTACCCATATCATCAATATTAATCAAGCAGGACGTAGGGTTTTACCTCCATCAAGAGGGCCCGAACCTGGGTAAAACATTGTGTCCCCTGCCTCCTGTTACCATCCGGCCTAGACGCACAGTTCGGGACCCCCTACCCGAGATCCGCCGGTTTTGACACCGACAGGCACTAATATATCCAAGGGTGCTATGAAAGAATTTTGTCAACATGAGCATATCCGGCTTGACGTGTCATCAGTGGCTCACCCCCAATCTAATGGTCAAGCCGAGAGAGCCAATAAAGAGATCCTGAGAGGCATCAAGCCCCGACTTATGGTTCCCCTGCAATGAACGCCGGGCTGTTGGGTAGAGGAGCTACCTTTCGTGTTATGGAGCATTAATACCACCCCCAACAGATCTATGGGTTACACGCCTTTCTTCATGGTTTACGGAGCAGAGGCAGTTCTCCCTAGTGACATCCGGCATAACTCGCCCCGTGTGCCAGCTTATGTTGAAGCTGACAATGAAAAAGGACGCCAGGAAGCACTTACCTACTAGATGAGGAGCGTGATATCACGGCGGCTCGTTCAGCCATTTACCAGCAAGATCTACGCCGTTATCACAGGCGCCGGGTTAAAACCAGAACTTTTCAAGAAGGAAATGTGGTGCTCCGGCTCATCCAGGATCAAACTGACATACACAAGTTATCCCCACCTTGGGAAGGACCTTTTGTGGTCAGTAAAAATCTGAACAACGGATCATACTACCTTATCGACATTCGGGAACACAAGGATTCACGTAAGTCGGAAGAGGAGACCCACCGGCCGTGGAATATTGCTCATCTTCGGCCTTACTATACTTGAGTCACCGGCTCTTCCAATGTATACATTTTTGACAATGTATGTATTATATTTTTAATAAAGCCGGCATCCCTGAGAAAGTAGGGCCTCTGCTGTTTCATTTCCAAGAATAATGAGTCTTTTTTACTTACAATATGATCACTTGGGGGCTTTCTGTTCAAACATAGGTGTATTCACCAAAGAGAACATAGCGTCACTACCCTTTTGATCCGGTGCAATGCCACAATTATGGTTACTTGGGGGCTTCCTGATCGTATTCGAATCATAGCGTTACTACCCTCTTGACTGAATATGTCACTTGGGGGCTTCCTATTCAAACATAGGTGTATTCACCAAAGAGAACATAGCGTTACTACCCACTTGATCTTGGTAATTCGGCTATCAAGCCAATATGATAATGTCATAAGAGCACAACTCTGGTTATCTTGGTAATTCGGCTACCAAGCCAATATGAAAATTCATAAGAGCACAGCTCTGGTTATCCTGGTAACTCGGCTACCAAGCCAATATGATAAATTCATAAGAGCACAGCTCTGGTTACCTTGATAATTTGGCTACTAAGCCAATATGATAGTTTCATAAGAGCACAACTCTGATTACCTTGATAATTTGGCTACCAAGACAATATGATAATTTCATGAGAGCACAACTCTGATTACCTTGGGATTTCGGCTCTCAAGCCAGTATTATAATTTCGTATGGGCATAGCTCTAACCTACTTGGCAGGTTAATGACCGATTTACACAGACCAAAGAGAGTCTGACTGCTTAGCACAGCTCAAACATAGGTTTGTGATAACCCGGCAGCATATGATGGCATTCAGTACTTGGAGTTATTCTCTTCTAAGTTTTGGGTCATCACCCGTACTGCATTGACATAATAAGCCGGCAGTTTCTTTATCATATATCACAGGTATGTTATTTTTGAATATATTCAATCATGATTAAACCGGCCCTGGTTATGAACTATTTTAGTCACCAGCGGTTTTATATTGGGCATTATGACCCGTCCTGCGGTAAACCGCCAGGACACTTGTGATCTGTTTGTATGCAGGAACAGATTCAAATTGCTAAATAACATAAGCACAAGTGGCAGATCTTACATTGGCGGATCAACAGTGTCATGCAAAGCAAAATATGCACGATGGCATAGTCAACAAAGAATTCAAGGTAGCCTATTACAAGGCATTGAATGGCCCAATGAGAATAAGCACTCATCAAAATTATCCGTACATTAAAGTATTCTGATAAGTACACTGGCTTATGATTCTTGGCGGGTTGAGGCCTCAGGATCTCCCTGCACCTCTTCTTCCTCTTCAACTCCTTGCTCATCCATCGGCTGGAAGTCAGGCATAGCCCAATTGATACCGGTAAACGCTCTAAACACAGCTTCATCATCAATAAGATTGGATGGATCAATGTCAGGGGCAAAGGTGTGCTTACAAATCGGAGGAATGAGATCTGTTGGCTCATGAACCGGCGCCCCAATCTTCTTGTTGTCAGCATCATAAGCCGCCTGGTATGTGGTTAAGCTGGTTTTGTCCGCTAGCTTGCTTGCTAACGGATGCACATCTCTTAATATTGCCGCAAAGTCATCAGCACTGAAGTCAGACCCATCTTCTTTAACACTGGGGCAACCATTGGCCAAATCTTCTGGGTCAAGATCAGCTTGCCATGCTTTGGCCCGGCTTAATGCAGTTAAAGCGCCAGCTCTAGCGGCTCCCCGTTTTAAGTCCTCAATTATTTTGGGCAACACTAATAATTGATTCGGAGTTTCTTGGATAAGTGTTGAAGGAGTTTTCTTATGCATTGTCGCATGATGGTTCGTTGGGCACCAGTATATAGCTGCTCTACAAGAGTGTAGACCGCCTTAAGCCGGATGCGCATATCTGAGCCCAATTTAGCACTCCGAGAACCTGTATCAGTAAAGTTATGGGTAAGCCGACAGACGTTTCCAGTATGATTCATACAGTACAAGGGGGGGTATGTTCTTACCAAAGATGGCTGTTGACATAATATTAATCTGCTGCTTTAGGCCGAATAACTCCTCAGTTACCGGTTTAAGCGCAGCTTCAGCATCCTCAGCTCTCTTCAGCAGGGCTGACCTTTCTGTATCCCAACCTGTTTCTTTAGCTTTCAAGCTTTCCTTCAACTTTTCCTTCGCTGCTAAAGCATTGGTCACTTCATCGTTGGCTTTGGAGGTTTCTGCTTGTTGAGACTTGATATTTTCTTGAAGGTCAGCAATTTGGGATTCTTTACTGTTCAGCTCAGCCTGCAAGAGATAATTAATTCGTGAGATGGCAATAATATTATAAGAAGTCCCAAACATAATACAAGTATTGTGCTTAGCACTTGGGGGCTAATGTCTATTGCTTCTTCAAATACTACGAAGTCCCAAGCACAATACAAGTATTGTCCTTGGCACTTGGGGGCTAATGCATCGCTCTTGTCAAGAATGAGTATATTTGTTGACCCGGACAAAGGGTGGTGATCCGGCTTATGAAGATTCCGAACAGTATTATTTCAAAGATGATAAGTCTCGACTTAACATAATTGTTAAGCCGACCCTTGGGGGCTACATATGCAGAGTTGAAGTACTATTATCATAAGTCCTGCTTCATATTTAAAATATAAACCGATCCTTGGGGGCTACTGGGTTTTATCTATGCAACTATTGAAGTTTACTGCACATTCTATTCTGTCATGTCCAGTAAGCTTGGTGGCTAAGGGAAATATATTTATATGAAAGGGATTGCAGTATTTACCTCATAGCGTTCCTTCATCAAGTTAACTAAGCCGGCTTCAAAATCACGGCTAGTATACAGACGATTCAGATAGCCAGAATGGAGGTCTTGGGCACTGAAATGAGTGTAACTCTCCAAGTCTACTTTCCACTTGCCTTTATCCTCAGCAGAAATTTCTTCTTTGGTGGTGTGCTTGGACAAAGCAGTAGGACGACTCGGGGCTATGAAACCATGACTAGTAATGGTGACATCATCATCTTTTTCCTCCGCCGACTTAATAGGACTGGTTGTTCTGATAGGACTTAACGGATTGGTGTCAGACAGGTTAGCATTCATTGGATCAATATCAACATTATGGTCTTGTGGTGGCAAATTATCAACAATACTGTCAGCGGTTGGGTGAGAAAGTTCTGGTTGTTGTTTTTCTGGCTCAGACGGATTGGAGTCATTAACCGGCTTATTTAGCCTGGCCTTCTTACTGGGTTTAGCTTGGCCCCTGAAAAACAAGAAGTAAAAAGAAGTCAAGGTGATGATCAAGCACAACAATTGGAATAGTAGAAAATAGTTTTACCCAAGTACAGTCTTGAAAGCCGGTGAGAAAATCACGTTCCCGAAGGTTTCATTCCGTTTGGACTCTGTTTGATATTCCTTTTCTTCGAAACCCTAAAATAGGCAAAAAACAACAATTCTGGGCTAGGCCTCCGGTTAATAGGTTAGTCCCAAAAATAATATAAAAGTGTATAATAAAGCCCAATAATGTCCAAAACAGTAGATAATATAGCATGGAGCAATAAAAAATTATAGATACGTTGGAGACGTATCAAGCATCCCCAAGCTTAATTCCTGCTCGTCCTCGAGTAGGTAAATGATAAAAACAGAATTTTTGATGTCGAATGCTACTTGGCATATTTTCAATGTAATACTTCTTAATTGTGGTATGAATATTCAAATCCGAAAGATTCAAGATAAAAGTTTAATATTGACATATAAATAATAATACCTCAAGCATGCTAACTAAGCAATTATGTCTTCTCAAAATAACATGGCCAAAGAAAGTTATCCCTACAAAATCATATAGTCTGGCTATGCTCTATCTTCACCACATAGAGTATTTAAATCATGCACAACCCCGATGACAAGCCAAGCAATTGTTTCATACTTTTGACATTCTCAAACTTTTTCAATCTTCACGCAAGCCAGGAGCGTGAGCCATGGACATAGCACTATAGGTGGAATAGAATGGTGGTTGTGGAGAAGGAAAAAAGGAGAAGATAGTCTCACATCAACTAGGCGTATCAACGAGCTATGGAGATGCCCATCAATAGATATCAATGTGAGTGAGTGGGGATTGCCATGCAACGGATGCACTAGAGCTATAAGTATATGAAAGCTCAAAAAGAAACTAAGTGGGTGTGCATCCAACTTGCTTGCTCATGAAGACCTAGGGCATTTTGAGGAAGCCCATCATTGGAATATACAAGCCAAGTTCTATAATGAAAAAAAATCCCACTAGTATATGAAAGTGATAACATAGGAGACTCTCTATCATGAAGATCATGGTGCTACTTTGAAGCACAAGTGTGGTAAAAGGATAGTAGCATTGTCCCTTCTCTCTTTTTTTCTCATATTTTTTTATTTGGGCCTTTTCTGTTTTTTTGGCCTCTTTTTATTATTATTATTTTTTGTCCGGAGTCTCATCCTGACTTGTGGGGGAATCATAGTCTCCATCATCCTTTCCTCACTGGGACAATGCTCTAATAATGATGATCATCACACTTTTATTTACTTACAACTCATGAATTACAACTCAATACTTAGAACAAGATATGACTCTATATGAATGCCTCTGGCGGTGTACTGGGATATGCAATAACTCATGAGTGACATGTGTGAAAGAATTATCAACGGTGGCTTTGCCACAAATACGATGTCAACTACATGATCATGCAAAGCAATATGACAATAATGGAGTGTGTCATAATAAACGGAATGGTGGAAATTTGCATTGCTATATATCTCGGAATGGATATGGAAATGCCATAATAGGTAGGTATGGTGGCTGTTTTGAGGAAGGTATATGGTGGGTGTATGATACCGGCGAAAGGTGCGCGGTATTAGAGAGGCTAGCAATGGTGGAAGGGTGAGAGTGCATATGATCCATGGACTCAACATTAGTCATAAAGAACTCATATACTTATTGCAAAAATATACAAGTTATCGAAGCAAAGTATTACACGCATGCTCCTAGGGGGATAGATTGGTAGGAAAAGACCATCGCTCCTCCCCGACCGCCACTCATAAGGAAGACAATCAATAAATAAATCATGCTCCGACTTCATCACATAACGGTTCACCATACGTGCATGCTATGGGAATCACAAACTTTAACACAAGTATTTCTCAAATTCACAACTACTCCACTAGCATGACTCTAATATCACCATCTCCATATCTCAAAACAATTATCAAGTATCAAACTTCTCATAGTATTCAACACACTCATAAGAGAATTTTATTATTAATCTTGTATACCTTGCATATTAGGATTATTTAAGCAAATTACCATGCTATTTAAGACTCTCAAAATAATCTAAGTGAAGCATGAGAGATCAATAGTTTCTATAAAACAAATCCACCACCATTCTCTAAAAGATATAAGTGAAGTACTAGAGCAAAACTATATAGCTCAAAAGATATAAGTGAAGCACATAGAGTATTCTAATAATTTCCGAATCATGTGTGTCTCTCTCAAAAGGTGTGTACAGAAAAGATGATTATGGTGAAATAACAAATAAAGACTCAAATCATACAAGACGCTCCAAGCAAAACACATATCATGTGGTGAATAAAAATATAGCTCCAAGTAAAGTTACCGATAGAAGTAGACGAAAGAGGGGATGCCTTCCGGGGAATCCCCAAGCTTTGGCTTTTAGGTGTCCTTATATTATCTTGGGGGTTCCATGTGCATCCCCAATCTTAGTCTCTTGCCACTCCTTGTTCCATAATACATCAAATCTTTACCCAAAACTTGAAAACTTCACAACACAAAACTTAAAGTAGAAAATCTCGTGAGCTTCGTTAGCGAAAGAAAACAAAAGACCACTTCAAGGTACTGTAATGAACTCATTATTTATTTATATTGGTGTTAAACCTACTGTATTCCAACTTCTCTCTGGTTTATAAACTATTTTACTAGCCATAGATTCATCAAAATAAGCAAACAACACACGAAAAACAGAATCTGTCAAAAACAGAACAGTCTGTAGTAATCTGTGGCTAGCGCAAGATCTGGAACCCCAAAAATTATAAAGTAAATTTCTGTACGTGAGGAATTTATCTATTAATCATCTTCAAAAAGAATTAACTAAATAGCACTTTCCAAATAAAAATGGCAGCAGTTCTCGTGAGCGCTAAAGTTTCTGTTTTTTACAGCAAGATTAACAAGACTTTCCCCAAGTCTTCCCAACGGTTCTACTTGGCACAAACACTAATTAAACACAAAAAACACAAAAAAACACAGGCTTGATAAATTATTTATTACTAAACAGGAGCAAAAATCAAGGAATAAAAATAAAATTGGGTTGCCTCCCAACAAGCGCTATCGTTTAACGCCCCTAGCTAGGCATAAAAAGCAAGGATAGATCTAGGTATTGCAATCTTTGGTAGGTAATTATTCAATGAGGCATCTACCATCCTAAGGAATTTCTTTATTTTTATTGATTATCAAACTTTTAGGCACTAGATCGAAAAATTCATTTGTAACAAATGGTTCCTTAATGATAGCAAAAAGATTGGGATGAATACTTATAGATTTGAGATCCGCAGTTTCCTTACTAGAGGATTCACCCTTATTTTTAGGAACATACATAAGCTTAGCAATTTTAGTGGGAAGACTTGGAGTATTCTTTACGGAAGAAAAAGCGGTTCCCAAGTTGGTAATAATACCCTCAAGCTTATCGATTCTAGTGGAATCCTGATTTATTTTCTCATTAACTATAGGTTCCCTTTCTTTAATATTTTTCAAAGTGACTCCTACTTTAGATACATATTGAGTGATTCGGTTGTGGATCTTTTTATCCAAATTTTCAATTAACTCTACAGTAGCAACCTTATTCTCAATAATTTGAAGTCTTTGCATTACATGCTCCAAAGTTAACATAGTTCCATTAACCAAAAGAGGAGGTGAGCCAAACAAATCTATCATAGCATTATAAGAATCAAAAGTATGGCTACCCAAGAAGTTCCCTCCGGTAATGGTATCAAGGATATATCTGTACCAAGGAGTAGCGCCTACATAAAAACTGCGAAGAAGAACGGAAGTAGATTGCTTCCTGGTAGATCTATTTTGAGCATTGCAAATTCTATACCAAGCGTCTTTTAGATTTTCTCCCTCCCTTTGCTTAAAATTTAGAACTTCATTCTCAGGAGACAATAGAGAAGATAGAGGACTCACCATAACAACAAGCAAACGGAAAAGAGAGGGAGGATAGAGAGAGAGGGCGAATAAAATGGTAAGGGTGAAGTGGGGGAGAGGAAAACGAGAGGCAAATGGCAAATAATGTAATGCGGGAGATAAGGGTTTGTGATGGGTACTTGGTATGTTTGACTTTTGCGTAGACCTCCCCGGCAACGGCGCCAGAAATCCTTCTTGCTACCTCTTGAGCACTTGTGTTGGTTTTCCCTTGAAGAGGAAAGGGTGGTGCAGAAAAGTAGCGTAAGTATTTCCCTCAGTTTTTGAGAACCAAGGTATCAATCCAGTAGGAGGCTACGCGCGAGTCCCTCGCACCTACACAAAACAAATAAATCCTCGCAACCAACGCGATAAGGGGTTGTCAATCCCTACACGGTCACTTACGAGAGTGAGATTTGATAGATATGATATGATAATATTTTTGGTATTTTTATGATAAAGATGCAAAGTAAAATAAAAGCAATGAAAATAACTAAGTATTGGAAGATTAATATGATGAAGATAGACCCGGGGGCCATAGGTTTCACTAGTGGCTTCTCTCAAGAGCATAAGTATTTTACGGTGGGTGAACGAATTACTGTTGAGCAATTGACAGAATTGAGCATAGTTATGAGAATATCTAGGTATGATCATGTATATAGTCATCACGTCCGAGACATGTAGACCGACTCCTGCCTGCATCTACTACTATTACTCCACACATCGACCGCTATCCAGCATGCATCTAGAGTATTAAGTTCATAAGAACAGAGTAACGCCTTAAGCAAGATGACATGATGTAGAGGGATAAATTCATGCAATATGATAAAAAAAACCATCTTGTTATCCTCGATGGCAACAATACAATACGTGCCTTGCTGCCCCTACTGTCACTGGGAAAGGACACTACAAGATTGGACCCAAAGCTAAGCACTTCTCCCATTGCAAGAAAGATCAATCTAGTAGGCCATACCAAACTGATAATTCGAAGAGACTTACAAAGATAACCAATCATACATAAAAGAATTCAGAGAAGATTCAAATATTGTTCATACATATACTTGATCATAAACCCACAATTCATCAGTCTCAACAAACACACCGCAAAAGAAGATTACATCGAATAGATCTCCACAAGAGAGGGGGAGAACTTTGTATTGAGACCCAAAAAGAGAGAAGAAGCCATCTAGCTAATAACTATGGACCCATAGATCTGAGGTAAACTACTCACACTTCATCGGAGAGGCTATGGTGTTGATGTAGAAGCCCTCCATGTTCGACGCCCCCTCCGATGGAGCTCCGGAACAGGCGCCAAGATGGGATCTCGTGGATACAGAAAGTTACGGCGGTGGAATTAGGGTTTTGGCTCCGTATCTGATCGTTTGGGGGTACGTAGGTATATATAGGAGGAAGAAGTTCGTCGGTGGAGCAATAGGGGGCCCACGAGGGTGGAGGGCGCGCCTGGGGGGGGGGGGGTAGGCGCGCCCCCCTACCTCGTGGCCTCCCTATTGGTTGCTTGACATATGTTGGATGTGGGTTCCGGCAGACCCTTAAGGTTCGAACACTGGGGTGCGCACAAAGTCTTCCCCTCCTACCGATCTATGCTCTAGCTCGCTAAGATCTTGCGGACGAACTCACAACACAGAAAGACACGGGGTTTATACTGGTTCAGGCCACCGTTGTGGTGTAATACCCTACTCCAGTTTGGTGGTGGTGGATTGCCTCTTGGGCTGATGATGAACAGTACAAGGGGAAGAACAGCCTCCTGAGGTTGAGGTGTTCTTGTGCGTATGGACTTGTGTGTATCTCTATGTCTGATGAGATCTCTCCTATGGGTCTCATCCTCTACTGTGGTGGCTAGTCCTATTTATAGAGGCCCTGGTCCTCTTCCCAAATATTGAGCGGGAAGGGAGCCAACAATGGCGGGCTAATTTGAAGGGGGATAGCCAGTACAAGCTATCCTGACAAAAGGGGTCTTCGCCTGTGAAAGGCTCAGGGGGGATGCCGTCTTGGGCTCCACGATGACCTCCGCCTTGCCGTACGCCTGGTCTTGGTCTTGTTGCACCGAAATGGCAACCTTTGCCTGAGGCCTTGGTACTCCACGGCTGCGCTTGCCTCCCTTGCAGCAAAGAGGAAACAAGGACGCTACGCGCGCTAGTGCCTGCCTGGCGCCCACCTGGTGCCGATCGTCATGGATCACGTCACGAGAGCCTCGCGAGGTTCGCCTCGCCTTGATATCTCCGCTCCTTGTGGGCCTGCCTAGCTAGGACACTCCAGAGGAGGTCTCGCATCGTCCGCCTCGCGAGGCTTGGCCCCTCCCGAGGGTCTTGGGTGCCTTGTTGGTGAAGATGGGTCATACGGCCTACTGCTTGGCCACGCCGCGGGACACAGGCAGGCAAGTCTGGGGACCCCAGTTCCCAGAACGCCGACAGTAGCCCCCGGGCCCAAGGTGAGCTCGGGCTTGGCTTCGCGGCGAAGCCAAGGGTCAAGTTCGGAGCACTGCGGGCCCCCAAAGCTTGCGTCCTTGGTTGACGCGTGGCGGTTGATTGGACGCCGGTGTCTTTGCTTCCCCATGTTGCCTCGGCAACTGCTTGACTTGACAAAAGGCTGGCGCGGGCGGCACTTGCCTTCGTTGCTTCTTCCTTGGCTCGCTCCAGATCCCCCTTTTTCGCTCTTCACCGCCGCTACCTATAGATCTGCTCCGGCCTTGCTCTGCATCTACCACCCATGGCGCCGCGCAAGGTCAAGGCTTCCTTGCCTCCGGCGTGGTACGAGCCCGCTCTTGAGGCGCCCACTGTCATGGAGAAGAGCCTTGCCTCTGTGCGCCTGCTGACGGCGGGAGAGAGCAAGGAGTGGGGGAAGACGGAGCTCCGGCTTGCCTCCGACGAGCCGGAGCGTGAGGGGAGCACCTTCTTTCCCTTCTTTTTGAGCAGCATTGCCGTCGGGTTGGTTCCTCCCTTCTCTGATTTCTTCTATGAAGTCCTCGACCACTTATACGTCTCCAACGTATCTATAATTTTTGATTGCTCCATGCTATATTATCTACTATTTTAGACATTATTGGGCTTTATTTTCCACTTTTATATTATTTTTGGGACTAACCTATTAACCGGAGGCCCAACCCAGAATTGGTTTTTGCCTGTTTTAGGGTTTGAAGAAAAGGAATATCAAACGGAGTCCAAACAGAATGAAACCTTCGGAAACGTGATTTTCTCATCAGATAAGATCCAGGAGACTTGGACCCTCCATCAAGAAAGCCACGAGGTGCTCATGAGGGTAGGGGGGCACCCCCCTAGGGCGCGCCCCCTACCTCATGGGCCCCTCGAAGCTCCACTGACGTACTTTTTCCTCCTATATATATCCACGTACCCCCAAACTATTGGGGACGGAGCCAAAAACCTAATTCCACCGCCACAACTTTCTGTATCCACGAGATCCCATCTTGGGGCCTATTCGAGAGCTCCGTCGGAGGGGGCATCGATCACGGAGGGCTTCTACATCATCATCCAAGCCCCTCCGATGAAGTGTGAGTAGTTTACTTCAGACCTACGGGTCCATAGCTAGTAGCTAGATGGCTTCTTCTCTCTTTTTGCAACTCAATACAATGTTCTCCCCCTCTCTCATGGAGATCTATTCGATGTAATCTTCTTTTTGCGGTGTGTTTGTTGAGACCGATGAATTGTGGGTTTATGATCAAGTCTATCTATGAATAATATTTGAATCTTCTCTGAATTCTTTTATGTATGATTGGTTATCTTTGCAAGTCTCTTCGAATTATCAGTTTGGTTTGGCCTACTAGATTGGTTGTTCTTGCCATGGGAGAAGTGCTTAGCTTTGGGTTCAATCTTGCGGTGTCCTTTCCCAGTGACAGAAGGGGCAGCAAGGCACGTATTGTATTGTTGCCATCGAGGATAACAAGATGGGTTTTTTTTATCATATTGCATGAAATTATCCCTCTACATCATGTCATCTTGCTTAAGGCGTTACTCTATTTTTAACTTAATACTCTAGATGCATGCTGGATAGCGGTCGATGAGTGGAGTAATAGTAGTAGATGCAGGATCGTTTCGGTCTACTTGTCTCGGACGTGATGCCTATATACATGATCATATGTAGATATTCTCATAACTATGCTCAATTTTGTCAATTGCTCAATAGTAATTTGTTCACCCACCGTAGAATACTTATGCTCTCGAGAGAAGCCACTAGTGAAACCTATGGCCCCCGGATCTCTTTCTCATCATATCAATCTCCATCACTTTATTATTGCTTTGCTTTTCCTTTACTTACTTTGCATCTCTATACCAAAAACATATTATTTATCATCTCCACCAGATCTCACTTTCGTAAGTGACCATGAAGGGATTGACAACCCCTAAGCGCGTTGGTTGCGCAGAGCTATTGTTTTTGTGTGGGTACGAGGGACTCGAGCATAGCCTCCTACTGGATTGATACCTTGGTTCTCAAAAACTGAGGGAAATACTTACGCTACTTTGTTGCATCATCCCTTCCTCTTTGGGGAAATCCAACGCAGTGCTCAAGAGGTAGCAAGAAGAATTTCTGGCGCCGTTGCCGGGGAGTCTGCGCAAAAGTCAACATACCAAGTACCCATCACAATCCCTATCTCCCGCATTACATTATTTGCCATTTGCCTCTCGATTTCCTCTCCCCCCAATTCACCCTTGTCGTTTTATTCGCCCTCTCTCTCTATCCTCCCTCTCTATTTGCCTCTTTTGCCCGTTTGCTCTTGTTTGCTCATGTGTTGGATTGCTTGTTTGTCGTGATGGCTCAAGATAATACTAAATTGTGTGACTTCACCAATACCAATAATAATGATTTCCTTAGCACTTCGATTGCTCCTCTTACCGATGCTGAATCTTGTGAAATTAATACTGCTTTGTTGAATCTTGTCATGAAAGATCCGTTCTCCGGCCTTCCTAGTGAAGATGTCGCTACCCATCTTAATAGCTTAGTTGATTTGTGTGACATGCAAAAGAAGAAAGATGTCGATAATGATATTGTTAGATTGAAGCTATTTCCTTTTTCGCTTAGAGATCGTGCTAAAGCTTGGTTTTCATCTTTGCCTAAAAATAGTATTGATTCATGGAACAAGTGCAAAGATGCTTTTATCTCTAAGTATTTTCCTCCCGCTCATCTCTCTTAGAAATGATATTATGAATTTTAAACAACTTGATCATGAACATGTTGCACAATCTTGGGAGAGAATGAAATTAATGATACGTAATTGCCCTACTCATGGTTTAAATTTGTGGATGATTGTTCAGAATTTTTATGCCGGATTGAATTTTGCTTCTAGAAATCTTTTAGATTCGGCCGCGGGAGGCACTTTTATGGAAATCACTTTAGGAGAAGCTACTAAACTCCTAGATAATATTATGGTTAATTATTCTCAATGGCATACTGAAAGATCTACTAAAAAGGTGCATGTGATAGAAGAAATTAATGTTTTGAGTGGAAAGATGGATGACCTTATGAAATTATTTGCTAATAAGAGTGTTTCTTCTGATCCTAATGATGTGACCTTGTCTACTTTGATTGAGAATAATAATGAGTCTATGGATGTGAATTTTTTTGGTAGGAACAATTTTGGTAACAACGCGTATAGAGGAAATTTCAATCCTAGGCCTTATCCTAGTAATCCCTCTAATAATTATGGTAATTCCTACAACAATTCTTATGGAAATTATAATAAGATGCCCTCTAATTTGAATCTAATATTAAAGAATTTATTTCTTCACAAAAGAATTTCAATGCTATGATTGAAGAAAAATTGCTTAAGATTGATGATTTGGCTAGGAACGTTGATAGAATTGCTCTTGATGTTGATTCTTTGAAACTTAGATCTATTCCACCTAAGCATGATATCAATGAGTCTCTCAAAGCCATGAGAATTTCCATTGACGAGTGCAAAGAAAGAACCGCTAGGATGCGTGCTAAGAAAGATGCCTTTATAAAAGCATGTTCTTCTAGTTCCTATGAAAATAATGATGAAGATCTAAAAGTTATTGATGTGTCCCCTATTAAATCTTTGTTTTGCAATATGAATCTTGATAATGATGGGACTGAATATGATCCACCTTTACCTAGAAGGCGTTCTAAGAATTTGGAATTTGTTGATCTTGATGCTAAGTTTGATAAAAGTGGGATTGAAGAAATTGAAACCCTACATGTTGCTAAACCCACTATTATGGATTTCAAGGAATTTAACTATGAAAATTGCTCTTTAATTGATTGTATTTCCTTGTTGCAATCTGTGCTAAAATCTCCTCACGCTTATAGTCAAAATAAAGTGTTTACTAAACATATCGTTGATGCCTTGATGCAATCTTATGAAGAAAAACTTGAATTGGAAGTTTCTATCCCTAGAAAAATTTATGATGAGTGGGAACCAACTATTAAGATTAAAATTAAAAATTATGAGTTTTATGCTTTGTGTGATTTGGGTCCTAGTGTCTCTACTATTCCCAAAACTTTGTGTGATTTACTAGATTTCCGTGATTTTGATGATTGCTCTCTAAACTTGCATCTTGCGAATTCCACTATTAAGAAACCTATGGGAAGAATTAATGATGTTCTTATTGTTGCTAATAGGAATTATGTGCCCGTAGATTTTATAGTTCTTTATATAGATTGCAATCCTTCTTGCCCTATTATTCTTGGTAGACCTTTCCTTAGAACGGTTGGTGCAATTATTGATATGAAGGAAGGGAATATCAGATTTCAATTTCCATTAAAAAAGGGCATGGAACACTTTCCTAGAAATAAAATAAAATTACCATATGAATCTATCATGAGAGCCACTTATGGATTGCCTACCAAAGATGGCAATACCTAGATCTATTCTTGCTTGTTATGCCTAACTAGGGGCGTTAAACGATAGCGCTTGTTGGGAGGCAACCCAATTTTATTTTTATACCTTGCTTTTTGCTCCTGTTTAGTAATAAATAATTTATCTAGCCTCTGTTTTGGTTGTGTTTTTTGTGTTTAATTAGTGTTTGTGCCAAGTAGAACCGTTGGGAAGACTTGGGGAAAGTCTTGATTGAACTTGCTGTAAAAAACAGAAACTTTAGCGCTCACGAGAACTGCTGTCATTTTTAATTACAATTTGATATTTAGTTAATTCTTTTTGCAGACAATTAATAGACAAATTCCTCACGTCCATAAATTTATTTTAATTTTTTTGGTGTTCCAGAGCTTGCTCTAGATACATATTACTAAAGACTGTTCTGTTTTTGACAGATTCTATTTTTCGTGTGTTGTTTGCTTATTTTGATGAATCTATGGCTAGTAAAATAGTTTATAATCCATAGAGAAGTTGTAATACAGTAGGTATAACACCAATATAAATAAATAATGAGTTCATTACAGTACCTTGAAGTGGTCTTTTGTTTTCTTTCGCTAACGTAGCTCACGAGTTTTCTACTTTAAGTTTTGTGTTGTGAAGTTTTCAAGTTTTGGGTAAAGATTTGATGGATTATGGAACAAGGAGTGGCAAGAGCCTAATCTTGGGGATTCCCATGGCACCCCCAAGATAATCTAAGGACACCTAAAAGCCAAAGCTTGGGGATGCCCCAGAAGGCATCCCCTTTTTCGTCCACTTCTATCGGTAACTTTACTTGGAGCTAAATTTTTTTCATCACATGATATGTGTTTTGCTTGGAGCGTCTTTTATGATTTGAGTCTTTGCTTATTAGTTTACCACAATCATCCTTTCTGTACACACCTTTTGAGAGAGCCATACATGATTTGGAATTTGATAGAATACTCCATGTGCTTCACTTATATCTTTTGAGCTTTATAATTTTGCTCTAGTGCTTCACTTATATCTTTTAGAGCACGGTGGTGGATTTGTTTTATAGAAACTATTGTTCTCTCATGCTTCACTTAGATTATTTTGAGAGTATTAATAGCATGGTAATTTGCTTAAAATCCTAATATGCTTGGTATGCAAGATTAATAATAAAACTTTCTTATGAGTGTGTTGAATACTAAGAAAAGTTTGATGCTTGATGATTGTTTTGAGATATGGAGGTAATAATATCAAAGTCATGCTAGTTGAGTAGTTGTGAAATTGAGAAATACTTGTGTTGAGGTTTGCAAGTCCCGTAGCATGCACGTATGGTAAACGTTATGCAACAAATTTAATACATGAGGTGTTATTTGATTGTCTTCCTTATGAGTGGCGGTCGGGGACGAGCGATGGTCTTTTCCTACCAATCTATCCCCCTAGGAGCATGCGCGTAGTGCCGAGGTTTTTGATGACTTGCAGATTTTTTCAATAAGTATGTGAGTTCTTTATGACTAATGTTGAGTCGATGGATTATACGCACTCTCACCCTTCCACCCTTGCTAGCCTCTTCGGTACCGTGCATTGCCCTTTCTCACATTGAGAGTTGGCGCAAACTTCGCCGGTGCATCCAAACCCCGTGATATGATACGCTCTTTCACACATAAACCTCCTTATATCTTCCTCAAAACAGCCACCATACCTACCTATTATGGCATTTCCATAGCCATTCCGAGATATATTGCCATGTAACTTTCCATCATTCCGTTCATCATGACACATTCTGTGACGCCCGGATAATCAAGCTACAGTAACCCTCTACTAACGATGCCACGTCACCTCCATTTCGGTTACAAACCTCGCGTTAGTTCGAAATCGATTCAAATCCAAATTCAAAATCAAACAAATAATAAAAGTTTTCCAATCTTAAAACTAAAATGTTTGGAGAGAGCCAAATAATGCATAAGTAATATTGGTGAAGAAACCAGCCTCTTTGAAAGTGTTTGATTCCTAAAGTAAATAAAATAGTAGCAAAACAATTAATCAAATGCTTTTTACAATTAATAAATTATTAAACTATTCTATCTAGTTGCCCAAACTTAGGTGGCCGTAGTATAATCATTTAGACCAAATTAGGGACTACTTTTATAAGTCATAAATCTAAAATAAAAGTGAAACTAAAGGTAACAGAAAAATAAATAAAAGAATAAAAACAGAAGACAAAACAAATACAAAAAGAAAAAAAACAGGACCCCCCCCCCCCCGCTGGGCCAAGTGGCCTAGCTGGCCTCAACCGCTCAAACGGGCCGGCCCACCCCGGCCCAGCCGCTCCCTATAACCCCGTGAGCCTCCCCGAAACCCTAGCCCGATCCCACTCTCCACTCCTCCCCACGATCCCCTTCTCTCACTCGTCTGGATCGGGATCGAGGCGACCTTTCCCTCGCCCCCATCGCCCCTGGCGCACGATCCCCTCTCCTCCCTCAGTCCCCCTCGATCCGGATCGGGCTCCGACCCTGGTGCCCCGCTGCTCGCCTCGCCATCGGTGTTCCCCGACACCGCTCGTCGTCTCTGTCGTCGCCCACGCCCGATGCAAGCCGCAGCCGGCGCCGCCCCGCTCTAACTTCTCCACGCCCCTCCTCTCCGTCGCCGACTCGGCCCCGACGTCACCACCTCGACGTCGTCGATTGCCGGATCCCGCTTCCTCGCCATACCTCCTCCTCTACGTCGCCGTTGTCCCCGTCCTCCTCCACAACGGCTCCCTCGAGCCTCGCCGCCCCCTGGTCTTTACTCAAATGTGAGGGCCGCCTTCCCTCTCTTCCCTCTCTGTCCAGCGCCGCCTCCCGTTCGTCCCCGCGTGCTAGCACGAGACGCTTCGCCCCTGACCCCCCTTCGTGGCCGCGCTGTACGCGCGCTGCCCTGCGCCCCCGTCCACGGCCACGAACGGCCAACCATCCCCCGCTGCGCCCGGCGCTCGCGCCCATCAGGCATCTACGACCTTGTCCGCCTCACGCCCCCAATGGCCGCTCGTTGGCTCCCTGAACCGCCGCCCCTTTCCATCCCGCGGCGGTCCTGTTGCTGTGCCGCATCGGCGCGCAGCCCCGGCCCCCTGCGCGGCACCTGCCGCTCGTCGTGGTGGCCGCCAGCACCCATCGCCGTTTCCCCACCGTCGACCTGGTGGGTGCCCAGCACCCGCTCCAGGTGCCCGTCGGCCCGACCCGCTGTGGCCTCTGTGCCATTGACCCGAGGGGCCCAGCCCACATAATGTTTTAACAAAAAAAAGAAAAGGAAATAATAAATAAATAATAATAATTAAAATAATAATTGATTTATTAAAGAATTAATTAACTTAATTAATCCTGATTAAATTAATCTAATCACTAGTTAACTTAATTAAACTCTGATTAGCCTGTTCAGTCAATGACATGCGGCCCCCACACGTCAGTTTGCCCAGTCAACGCCCTGTTGACTGCTGACGTCATGCTGACGTCATGATGACATCATCATACACTATTCTGGATAATGTTGATTTAGAGTAATTAAATAAATTCTAAAAATGATTAAATCTTTTAAAATTAATATAAAATAAACCGTAGCTCGGATGGAAAAACTTTGTACATGAAAGTTGCTCAGAACGACGAGACGATTCCGGATACGCAGTCTGTTCGTCCGCCACACACCCCTAACCTATTGAACTCGCAACTTTCCCCCTCCGGCTGCTCTGCCCGAAAACGAGAAACACCGGGAATACTTCTCGGATGTTTCCCCCCTTAACCGGTACCACCTCATACCACGTTAGGGCACACCTAGCACCGCTCATTGTCATGTCACGCATCGTCGTGTTTATGTTTGCATTGTATTCATTGTTTCTTCCCCCTCTTATCTCCGGTAGACTACGAGACCGACGCTGCTGCTGCCCAGTTCGACTACGGAGTTGACGACCCCTCTCTCTTGCCGGAGCAACCAGGCAAGCCCCCCCCCTTTGATCACCAGATATCGCCTACTCTTCTCTATACTGCTTGCATTAGAGTAGTGTAGCATGTTACTGCTTTCAGTTAATCCTATACTGCTGCATAGCCTGTCCTTGCTACTACTGTTGTTACCTTTACCTGCTATCCTACTGCTTAGTATAGGATGCTAGTGTTCCATCAGTGGCCCTACACTCTTGTCCGTCTGCCATGCTATACTACTGGGCGGTGATCACTTCGGGAGGTGATCACAGGCATATACTATATACTTTACACTATTACATTACCTGTGATACTGTTCGGAGATGGGGGCTGAAAGGACAGGTGGCTTCATCCCGGTAGAGGTGGGCCTGGGTTCCCGACGGCCCCCAACTGTTACTTTGTGGCGGAGCGACAGGGCAGGTTGAGACCGCCTAGGAGAGAGGTGGGCCTGGCCCTTTTCAGCATTCGCGGATATTTAACACGCTTAACGAGATCTTGGTATATGATCTGAGTTGGCTACGAGCCTATACGCAATAACCATCTACATGGGAGTAGTTATGGGTATCCCGACATCATGGTATCAGCCGAAGCACTTCGTGACGCCAGCGACTGAGTGGCGCGCGCCGGATTGGAACGTAAGCCTGCTCTTGTATTAAGGGGGCTAGTTCTGCTTTCGGATGCATACGCAACGTGCAGGTGTGCTATGGGCGATGGGCCCAGACCCCTGTGCGCTTAGGTTTAGACCGGCGTGCTGGCCTCTCTGTTGAGCCTAGGTGGGGCTGCGACGTGTTGATCTTCCGCGGCCGGGCATGACCCAGGAAAGTGTGTCCGGCCAAATGGGATCAAGCGTGTTGGGTAAGTTGGTGCACCCCTGCAGGGAAGTTAATCTATTCGAATAGCCGTGATCTTCGGTAACAGGACGACTTGGAGTTGTACCTTGACCTTATGACAACTAGAACCGGATACTTAATAAAACACACCCTTCCAAGTGCCAGATACAACCGGTGGTCGCTCTCTCTCAGGGATACGAGGAGGGGATCGCCGGGTAGGATTATTGCTATGTGATGTTACTTGGAGGACTTCAGACTGTCCTCTTCTACCTATTGCAAGACGAAGGTGACCAGAAGCGTAGTCTTCGATAAGACTAGTTATCCCCCTCTTATTCTGGCATTCTGCAGTTCAGTCCACTGATATGGCCCTTTACACATATATCCATGCATATGTAGTATAGATCCTTGCTTGCGAGTACTTTGGATGAGTACTCACGGTTGCCTTGTTGCCCCTTTTCCCCCTATCTCTACTCGGCTGCTGCGACCAGACGATGGAGCCCAGGAGCCAGACGCCACCGTCGATGACGACTACTACCCCAGAGGTGCCTACTACTACGTGCAGCCCGCTGACGACGACCAGGAGTAGCTTAGGAGGATCCCAGGCAGGAGGCCTGCGCCTCTTTCGATCTGTATCCCAGTTTGTGCTAGCCATCTTATGGCAACTTGTTTAACTTATGTCTGTACTCAGATATTGTTACTTCCGCTGACTCGTCTATGATCGAGCACTTGTATTCGAGCCCTTGAGGCCCCTGGCTTGTATTATGATGCTTGTATGACTTATTATGTTTTTAGAGTTGTGTTGTGATATCTTCCCGTGAGTCCCTGATCTTGATCGTACACGTTTGCGTGTATGATTAGTGTACGATTGAATCGGGGGTGTCACACATTCATCATTGTCATATTGCTTAGCATGATCATGTAGTTGACATAGTATTTGTGGCAAAGCCACCGTTCATAATTCTTTCATACACGTCACTCTTGGTTCATTGGATATCCCGGTACACTGCCGGAGGCATTCACATAAAGTCATCTTTGTTCTAGTATCGAGTTGTAATCATTGAGTTGTAAATAAATAGAAGTGTGATGATCATCATTATTAGAGCATTGTCCCAAGTGAGGAATAAATAAAAAAAGAGAGAGAAAGGCCATAAAAAAGAGAAGGCCCAAAAAATGAGGGAAAAAGAGAGAAGGGACAATGTTACTATCCTTTTACCACACTTGTGCTTCAAAGTAGCACCATGATCTTCATAGTAGAGAGTCTCTCATGTTATCACTTTCATATACTAGTGGGAATTTTTCATTATAAAACTTGGCTTGTATATTCCAACAATGGGCCTCCTCAAGTGCCCTAGGTCTTCGTGAGCAAGCAAGTTGGATGCACACCCACTAGTTTCTTTTGTTGAGCTTTCATACATTTATAGCTCTAGTGCATCCGTTGCATGGCAATCCCTACTCCTTGCATTAAGATCAATCGGTGGGCATCTCCATAGCCCATTGATTATCCTTGTTGATGTGAGACTTTCTCCTTTTTTGTCTTCTCCACATAACCCCCCTTCATTATATTCTATTCCACCCATAGTGCTATGTCCATAGCTCGCGCTCATATATTGCGTGACAGTTTATAGGTTTGAGGTTACTAAAGTATGAAACAATTGCTTGGCTTGTCATCGGGGTTGTGCATGATGATAGCATTCTTGTGTGACGAAAATGAAACATGACTAAACTATATGATTTTGTAGGGATGAACTTTCTTTGGCCATGTTATTTTGAGAAGACATAATTGCTTAGTTAGTATGCTTGAAGTATTATCATTTTTATGCCAATATGAACTTTTGTCTTGAATCTTTCAGATCTGAATATTCATACCACAATTAAGAAGAATTACATTAAAATAATGCCAAGTAGCACTCCGCATCAAAAATTCTGTTTTTATCATTTACCTACTTGAGGACGAGCAGGAATTAAGCTTGGGGATGCTTGATACGTCTCCAACATATCTATAATTTTTGATTGCTCCATGCTATATTATCTACTATTTTAGACATTATTGGGCTTTATTTTCCACTTTTATATTATTTTTGGGACTAACCTATTAACCGGAGGTCCAGCTCAGAATTGCTGTTTTTTTGCCTGTTTTAGGGTTTCGAAGAAAAGGAATATCAAACGGAGTCCAAATGGAATGAAACCTTCGGAAACGTGATTTTCTCATCAGATAAGATCCAGGAGACTTGGACCTTCCGTCAAGAAAGCCACGAGGTGCTCACGAGGGTAGGATATAGTCTGACAGTCCGGCCAAAGGATATAGTCCGGCTGTCCGGAGACCCCCTAATCCAGGACTCCCTCAGTAGCCCCTGAACCAGGCTTCAATGACAACGAGTCCGGCGCGCAGTGTTGTCTTCAGCATTGCAAGGCGGGTTCCTGCTCCGAATACACCACAGAAGAATTTGAATACAAGGATAATGTCCGACCCTGCAAAATAAGTTCCACATACTACCGTAGAGAGAATAATATTTCCACAAATCTAATCTGCTGACACGTTTTGGCAACATGACATTACGCCACGGCCCGGTGACTACTTGAACCGTTTCATTAAACTAGCCCCGCACATAACGCGAGGCAGTTTCTTGACACGTCTTGTCAAAGCAGAGATCGTGTTCCCCTTATTACGGGATTCTCATTAATACGGACGTGGGTAACCCAACCGCACCATCGACTACGGCGCTTGGGGGATAAGCGAGTTTTACCAGGCTAGTGGGGGCGCATAGTTTCGGCCGCCCTTATAAAGGGACAAGGTATAACTTTTTTCTACCCACGCCTTCTTCCTCCTTGCTCATCCTCTCTTGCGCACTCAAGCTCCAACGCCCAAGCCTACATCCTTCCTCTCAACCTTCTCCAATCATGTCCGGAGTGGGAGGCAAATGGATGGCTTCCTCTGTCACGGAGGGACACATCAAAAAGCTGTGCAGAGCCGGATACTTCGGATCGTCCCCACCCCGGAACCTCACGATAGGGTAGTCTTCCTCCACCACTTCCTCCGCGGACTGGGGTTTCCCCTCCATCCATTCGTCCGTGGTCTTATGTTCTACTGCGGGCTGGACTTTCATGATCTGGCCTCGAACTTTATCCTCAACATTTCGGCGTTCATCGTCGTGTGTGAGGCTTTCCTCCGCATCCGGCCCCACTTCGGCCTGTGGCTGAAGACCTTCAATATCAAGCCGAAGGTGGTGGGAGGCCAACAAGCGGAATGCGGCGGAGCCATGGTGGGCAAGATGCCCAATGTTACATGGCTTGAGGGCTCCTTCGTGGAGACCATAAAGGGGTGGCAATCGGCCTGGTTCTACATCACCGAGCCGTGCGATGCCAACTGGGCGGCAGCCCCCGAGTTTCGATTCGGAATCCCCATGTGGCTCACCTCCTGGAAAGAGAAGGGTCTGTCTTGGGGTGCATCGGCGGAGCTGGACGGACTCCACAAATGTATCCGGAATATGGCAAGCAAGAAGCTCAAGCTCATCAACATAGTCCAAGTCATGCTCTTCCGCCGGATCCTCCCGTGCCAACAACGGGATTTCAATTTATGGGAGTTCGACCCAGCCCGGCACCAGACTCTCAGCAAGCTCTTCGATACGACGCACAAGTACGTCTGGAGGGTGCTTTTCAAGGGCGCCGAGGTCCCTCCCTCTCTCACCGAGGACCGCGGGCTAAGCGTGAAGCGCCCTGCAAATCTGGTAAGTTCTGTACATCTGGTAGGATATTTACTTCCCATTGCTTAACCACGTGCAAGGTCTGAGCTCCCATGCCTTTGACAGGACTGGGTGGAGGCATTGGAGCAGATCAACTGTCCGGCCCCTCTGCCCGAAGACACTGCGCATGCTCTCCTGACGGAGATGCTGACTCCGGCTCCTTACAAGGTGCGGAGAAGACCAAGAAGGCCAAGGGAACCCGAAAGAGTTCCCGGCGCCAGGTAGTATCGGACTCGTCGTCCGTTGACTCCTCGACGAACTCTTCCCATGAAGATGAGGAGGAAGATGAAGACTCTCCCCCTCTAGTCGAGGGAGACAAGAAAAGGAAGGCCGCCCCAACTGGGGAGGCCGAAGGGTCCAAGAAGGGAAGGACTCTCCTTCCGGACAGTTCCACCACCGCCGCCGAAGGCAAAGACGAGTGGCTGCTCAGAGCCAAGCCCCTGGTGAAGTCGTAAGTATTTGGATACCAGAGTAACTCATAGCATTCCTTTGTCGCATTGCTTCTCCTAACGCTAAATATGATTATGCAGACCGCCTCGTGCCCGTATCGACGTATCTTCGTCGGACGGCTCCCTGCACTCATCGGATATGGATAGCGATCCACTTCTGACCGCCACGTCCCCTTGCCCTACGGACAATGCCGAGGTATTGTCTCAAGAGGCACCGGGTCAAGGGGAGACAGTCCTGGAGGCGCCTCAAGGCGACCTTCTGGACTGCGGGAGCAAAGGGAGTAAGGCTCCCGAGGGCCCCGAGTTCGGCCCCACAGTCGAACACCGCACTGAAACCTCCAACGGTCCCGGATTCGGGCAGGCGGCCTTCTTTCAAAAGGGGCAAGACGCCTGTGCCGGTGACCTCTGTCCATCCAGAGGTGCCAGACAACTTGCTGGGAGCGCTTCGCAGCGCTTCCATTGACGAAGAGCACCACACTATTATGAGTGCGGTGATCAAGAAGGTTCAGTCCGCCAAGAGCGGACTGACTGAAGCCTGTGCCATCCTTCTAACAAACTTTGAGGTAAGTGTTTAAAATATGGGAAAAATATTACCGCATAGACAGTAGCCCCTGATGCTTTGTTCGGTGTTCACAAAGAAAAGCCGAACAGAGGATCAAACAATATCGCAGGAGTCTAATATAAGTATGTCAATATGCGCATGCAGGCTTCGCTGCTGGCATCTGCCGCACTGACTGCGGAGGTCGCCGCGCTGAAGCAGGACCTTAAAGGGTCCAAGGACGAGCTCGGCCTTGCCAAGAGGCAGCTCGAGGAGAACAAAGGTAAGTAGTACCTAGTCTATGGATATGTATAAAAAGAATGCGATTGCAAAATGACAGGATCATCATAAATTTGCCAGGGGCCACGGCCGAGGTGGCGACCCTGAAGCAAGCGCTATCTGAGGCCGAAGACAAAGCGGCCAAGGAGCGCACCGAGCGGGAAAGGCATGAGGCACGGGTGGGCGAGGTGCAGCAAGAGCTCCACGCTCTTGTGACAAAGCATGAGGCATTGGAGCTTGACTTGAAGACGCGAGAGTTTGAGCTTGCCGCGGCCCTCGAGAGCGCAAAGAGTGCGAAGGCCGAAGCCCAAAAGGCCCTCCAGGAGATTGATGCGATGAAGAAGATAGCGGTGGGTAAGGCGTTCTATATGCAAAGAAAGCATGTGAAAGTAAATTACTTGTTACTTACCCGAACCCGGAGCTCTCCAGGAGCATTCACAGATTTTCCCCGCAGCGTGTCGGATGCCGCAATGTTTTACTAGGTCGAGGAGGGAAGCTCAATGGAGAAGTTGTTCTGGGCCCGAACACCCGGTGCCTATGAGCGACCAGGTAAAGCAGCTAGTCGAGCTACACAAGGCGGCCGAACAGGCCATGAAGGGCTTTATAGTCCGGCTGTGGCCTGGCGACGCCCTTCCAAACAACTACTTTGGCCTGGTGAGGCGGCTTGTGGATGCCTGCCCACAGCTGGAAGTCATCAAGCGGTCCGTCTGCATCGAAGGTGCACGCCGGGCTTTCGCCCATGTGAAGGTGCAATGGGCCAAGCTAGACGCCGTGAAGCTAATGAAGGAAGGGCCGCCGGAGGGCAAGGAGCATCGCCACCCCGAGATGTACTATGAGGGTGTCCTGAAGGGTGCCCGTCTCGTAGCGGACGAGTGTACCAAAGATACAATATTTGAGTAAATCCGCTCGTGTAATCCTGTATTTATGAAAACTTGTTCATATGCGCTATGCAACGCTTGTTTGAATTTAAAATATTACCTTCTGTTTGGTTGTTTATCAAATCGGAGAGATGGCTAGTCGTCGGCTTCTGCCCCCCATGCCACAAGTGCTGGGGTGTTCGGGATAAACCTGAGCACTCTTGTTCCCATTGTTGGGTCCTTCGAGGGAGGTGCTCAGCACAACGAACAAGGCAATCAGACTATAATGCGTTATCACTCTCACTTAGCCATAGAATTCTATAATTTTAAATTTCGGCGAAGCCCCTAGTATTTGGAAGGCTGAATTCGGGGCGCGATACACGCCTTAAGCCAGACAGGACCGACTCCTCGCTCTAAGCGGCATAAGTCTTTAGGGACTCGAAAACCTCTCGAACAGCGACCAGTCTCTCGCCTTATCATGACAGTGGGTTTTAGCTTTCTCTATTGAGGTGCTTAGCCCAGCTGAACCGGGGCACAATCGCAGTAGTTCTCCCAGTGCTACCTTAGCCGATATAGCGGAACGTAAGGTACCAAAACATGGGAGCCGGGAAAACCCAACTATTGACCAAAGACATGATTCGGAGCTGATGCATATAATGCTATAAGTTCGGCGTGCCGCACTTGTGAAAGTGTTCAGACTTCTCACACCATATTGTGGGCTACTTAATCCCCTGGTGTATTGGCCGTACCGAAGTGTACGGTTGCAAGGTGTCATTAATGAACACACACACACACACACACATATATATATATAAGGAAGAATGCAATAATAGTGTTAATGCTATGCATTGTTTATTCAAAAAGGTGCGTTAAAGAAGAATGATACAGGTAGTGCAATAAGCAAAAAATAGGACTATGTCCCCTCCAAGGGCAAGCTGAAGAATAGTATTAAAGCAAGTATTGCACTCGTTATTGTAATCCACCTGGGAGTTCCGTGGTGTGACGTAGCTTTCTGCCTTCTTGGATGCTGCATCATATGTTCGGCAATCATGCTGCCGGACAGAGTTTCCAGAGATGCAAGTCTTGAAAGAGAGAAAAATAACAAAGCACAAAGCCCCTAGTGCGGTTTAAGCCGCGTCTTGGGGCGTGCCATAGTCATGCCCCCTTTCCCGCCTGTGCCCATGGTATTTTTAATGCGTAATTATGTACGCATGTCACGAGTTTCGCCGTTTGGCTTGGGCCGGGGTGGGGGGCCGCATTGCTATGAAAGCTCGGGACGTGCGAGGCGGTCCTGTTGCTGATTACTTCGGGCTCGGTTGAAGGTGTTCGGGTCCTTAAACACCGAACTAGTGGATTGCCTTAACAGGTCGCTTTGCGCTTCCACTGCGAGGGCCGCAGTGTGCTCCTCCGTTCTGAGAGAGCGCTCTGTGTTTCCATTAACTGTAATGACCCCCCGAGATCCTGGCATCTTGAGCTTGAGGTATGCATAATGCGGTACCGCATTGAATCTCGCAAATGCGGTTCGCCCGAGCAGTGCATGATAACCACTGCGGAATGGGACTATACCGAAGATTAACTCTTCACTTCGGAAGTTATCCGGGGATCCGAAGACCACTTCAAGTGTGACTGAGCTTGTGCAATGGGCCTCTACACCTGGTATGACGCCTTTAAAGGTCGTTTTTGTGGGTTTGATCCTTGAGGGGTCTATACCCATTTTGTGCACTGTGTCCTGATAAAGCAGGTTCAGGCTGCTGCCGCCATCCATAAGGACTCGAGTGAGGTGAAATCCGTCAATGATTGGGTATAGGACCAGTGCGGCGAATCCGCCATGATGGATACTAGTGGGGTGGTCCCTGCGATCGAAGGTGATCAGACAGGAGGACCATGGGTTGAACTTTGGGGCGACTGGCTCCAACGCATATACATCCCTGAGCGCACGCTTCCGCTCCCTCTTGGGGATGTGGGTTGCGTATATCATGTTCACCGTCCGCACTTGTGGGGGGAACCTCTTCTGTCCTCCGGTATTCGGCTGCCGGGGCTCCTCCTCGTCATTGCTATGTGGCCCCTTATCTTTGTTTTCGGCAATTAACTTGCCGACCTGCTTGAACGCCCAACAATCCCTGTTGGTGTGGTTGGCTGGCTTGTCGGGGGTGCCGTGTATTTGACACGAGCGATCGAGTATACAGTCCAAACTGGACGGGCCCGGAGTGCTTCTTTTGAATGGCTTTTTCCGCTGACCGGGTTTAGAGCCTTTGAATCCGGCATTGACTGCCGTATCCTCGGTATTGTCACTATTAATGCGGTGCTTATGTTTGTTGCGACGTGGCCTGCTATTGCTGTCCTTGGTATCCGAAGTACCATGGTTCTTTGATATGTTTTTACCGCGAG